>NC_069502.1:704360568-704373068 GCF_027579735.1 Bombina bombina | reverse complement strand
TAAAAAGTTGCTTAAAATGTCATGTTCTATCTGAATCATGAAAGAAAAAAAGTGTTCAGTGTCCCTTTAAGCTTTTTAAATAAAGATAGGAAGAGAACGAAGAAAAATTGATAATAGGAGTACATTAGAAAGTTGCTTAAAATTGCATGCTCTATCTGAATCATTAAAGAAAAATTTTTGGTTTTAAATAGTGCTGCCATCTAATGTTCTTGCTAATGTATAACATTGTTCCAAAACTGCTGCCATATAGGGCTTGATTTATCAAGCTACAGCGGACAGGGGCGTACATATGCGCCCGTCAGCCGCAGCTCACCTCTAGAGGACTGTATTCCGCTGGCGGAATTCAGCATTGCACAAGAACGCTATTTTGCGCTCTTGTGCAAGGCCGCCCCCTTGCCCGTGTAAGAGACTGGGAAAATTGAAAAAAAAAGAGGTGGAGAAACATTAGGGAAGCAGCGATCTGATGACCACTGCTTGATAAATACAATGTGAGAACCTGCAGGCAAAGCCTTTGATAAATCGACCCCATAGTGCTGCAGACACGTGCACACTCCTGAGCTTACCTTCCTGCTTTTCAACAAAGGATAACAAGAAAAGGAAGAAAATTTGATAATAGAAGTAAATTGGAAAGTTGTTTTAAATTGTATGTTCTGTCTGAATCATGACATTTTTTGGGGGGGTGTTTATGTCCCTTTAAGAACAACACAAATTAACATATGCATTGCCTTTACTCTATCAGGATACAGTTGTGTGTGAGGAAGTGCTGCAACATTTGGGAGTGTTGATGCAGAAGGAGAGGATAAACCCAGTAGTTCTTGTCCATGCTGCCTGCACTATTCAGAACCTCAGCCAAAATGAGAACATGCAGGTATTTGGTTCTTTTTTTATGGTAAGACGGTGCTGTTTGTGTAATATATATTTTTTATTGTTTATTTTTTTTCTGTAAGCTTCTGTCTTTTGCAGTACTTTGGTCTCATTACATTCTTTAAGCTCAAGTATTTTTTTTATATTATTGTTGTTTAAAATTGTATGTGATATAGTGTATGCCTTTTATTTTGTGACTAGTCCTAAAGCCCGTTCACACGAGCCATTTTCTGCAGTACAGCGGTCCCACCCCTTGCTCTCTCTCTCCCCCTCTCTTTTGTGCTCTCTCCCCCTCTCTTTTGCGCTCTCTCCCCCTCTCTTTTACGCTCTCTCTCGCTCCACCTCTCTTTTGCTCTCTCTCCCCCTCTTTTGCTCTCTCCCCCCTCTCTTTTGTGCTCTCTCCCCCTCTCTTTTGCGTTCTCTCTCGCTCCACCTCTCTTTTGCTCTCTCTCTCCCCCATCTCTTTTGCTCTCTCTCTCCCCCATCTCTTTTGCTCTCTCTCTCCCCCATCTCTTTTGCTCTCTCTCTCCCCCATCTCTTTTGCTCTCTCTCGCTCCATCTCTCTTTTGCCCTCTCTCTCCCCCTCTCTTTTGCTCCCTCTCTCCCCCTCTCTTTTGCTCCCTCTCTCCTCCTCTCTTTTGCTTTCTCTCCCACTTTCTCTCCCCCCTCTCTTTTGCTCTCTCTCTTTTGCACTCTCTCCCTCCCTCTTTTGCGCGCTCTCTCCCCCTCTCTTTTGCGCTCTCTCACTCCCCCCTCTCTTTTGCGTTCTCACTTTTGCGCTCTCTCTCTCCCCCTCTTTTGTGCTCTCTCTCCCCTTCTCTTTTACGCTTTCTCTCTCCCCTCTCTTTTGCGCTTTCTCTCTCCCCCTCTCTTTTGTGCTCTCTCTCTCCCACTCTCTTTTGCGCTCTCTCTCTCCCCCTCTCTTTTGCGCTCTCTTTTGCACTCTCTCTCCCTCTTTTGCGCGCTCTCTCCCTCTTTTGCGTGCTCTCTCCCTCTTTTGCGCGCTCTCTCCCTCTTTTGCGCGCTCTCTCTCCCCCTCTCTTTTGCGCGCTCTCTCTCTCCCTCTCTTTTGCGCTCTCTCCCCCCTCTCTTTTGCACTCTCTCTCTCTCCATCCCTCTCTTTTGCTCTCTCTCCCCCTCTCTTGCTCTTTCCCATCTATATTGTTCTCTCCCCCTCTCTTTCTATCTGTCTCCCCTCTATCCCTCTCGCGCGCCCGGCCACACCCCGTCACGCTCACTTTAGCCCTCACCGGCTGTTCAGGTAGGGACTCTAAGGCCAGGTGTGTTTGTCTTCGCGCGCAGTCTCTACTGCGCATGACAGCTTCGGACAAACACACTTGGCCTTTTATTATATAGGATAGTGGAGTAAAATAATTTTTTCATTCTTAAATCCATTATCTCTTACTGTTTGTTGTATTCCGAAGCTAAATAGATGAACATTAACCCCTTAAGGACTGGGCATTTCAGACAAAAACTTCCCCAAAAGACCAGAGCATTTTGGCATCACTACATTTAAACAAAAATAGAGCCCATTTTATATTTACCTATCAAAATTAAATATTTTTTTAGTAGACAACCCAAAGTATTGATCTAGGTCCATTTTGGTATATTTCATGCAACTATTTCACCACCAACTGCGATTTTTTTCACTTAAATTATTTACAAACAACTTGTGCAATCATGGCAGAAATGGTTGGAAATGCTTCTCTGGGATCCCCTTTTTTCAGAAATAGCAGACATAAATGACTTTGGCGTTGCTTTTTTGGTAATTAGAAGGCCGCTAATTGCAGCTGTGCACCACACTTATATTATGCCCAGCAGTGTAGGGGTTAATTAGGTAGCTTATAGGGTTAATTTTAGCTTTAGTGTATAGATTACCCTCCCACCTGACACTTCCCACCCCCTCTCAAACAGCTCTCTTCCCTCCCCCATCCCCTAATGGTCACCCCCATCTTAAGTACTGGCAGAAAGTCTGCCAGTATGAAAACAAAAGGCATATATATATATATATATGTATTTATGTGTGTATGTGTGTATATATATATATATATATATATATATATATATATATAATATTTTATTTTTTTTTTCTGCAGTGTGGAATCCCCCGTTACCACCCAACCTCCCTGATCCCCTCCCTAAACAGCTCCCTACCCCTCTACCTATTTGCCTTTATCTTAGGTACTCGCAGCTGTCTGCCAGTACCCAGTTCGGTGCAAATTAGGCTATTTAAAAAAAAAAAAAAAAAAATCTGTAGTGTAGCTGCCCCCCTCAATACCCTACCCCCTCCCAGATTGATTTCCCACCCTCTTATCCCATCCTTCAGTATGATCTCCCTCCTCCCCACTTCCTCCTTCCCCCTCCCTGCTGCTCTGAGTGGTTTTTATCCATAGCGTTGCGGTCCCGCACCCCTCCAGAGATGGGCCACCCACCCGCCTCACTCCCACCAACTCTGTGGCTCTGTCTGCACCGGTACCTCTGCACGTATATTTCTGCACTGCCCCACTCATGAGGTGTGCAGAAATAGCGCAGTCTCGTTAGTTTTAGTGATATCACAGCAGAGAGAAGCCCTGGACAGCGGCTCTGTGCAGGGTACGGCACTGGTCTTTAAGGTGTTAAATATAAGGCAAATCCACTTTTGTTAAATCTGGGACTTTTAGCAAATAATGCTGTCTCTTTACAATATATTGAGAATTGTGATCAAATAATAAACTGTTTTTAAATTTAAAACCAAAATGTACTTACCCAATGTGAAAATCCGTAGTGTGATATATTTATATCAATATACAATCTAAAATGTTAAGTAACTTGTTGGTCCTGGTTCTTTCCTTTTATCACCACAAATGGAATCCTTATTCCTTCTGAAGTGATGCAAAGATAATAAATTATATGTTAAAGGGACAGTAAACACCTTGAGATTTATATATAAAATGTTTAGTTATACGTAATGAAACAACCTTGTAGTGTATCATCATTTTTTTCCCCCTTTTCATGTAATTTAGCTCTGAAAATGGAGGGTTTTCTAATTCTCATAATTTAAAGGGACAGTTTACCTTTACATTTTCTCCCCTTGAATTTGTTCCCAATAATCCATTGTACCCACTGTGTATGAAATTGGTTACAAAAACCCCTTTACCTTTATATCAGTAATTGAAATAGATGAACTTCCCTGTGGCATCCCTGCCTACACTAAAAGTTTCAATACTTAAGTATAGGCTATAAAAAAAGCTGTGTAAACATAGCCAGCAGAAGAAATTACACTCCCAGTGGGAGGTAGATGAGATGTAGGCAAGATAAGTAATACAATTTAAATTTCCAGTCATTCTTTCTAAGTAGTGGGATTTGGTATGCAAATAGAGATAAGCTTTTGTGTGTAGAGAAAGTGATAACATAAGGAGATCTGCAAGCTCAACCCATTTAGATGGGTTGTGGTGTCACAGAACAAAACCAGCTATTTAACATACAAACTTAAAGAAACAATTTCTCATAGGTTTTATACTTCACTGCTGGTAATACATGTCATTGGAAGCACATAAAGGGAAAAAACTATTTTGCAATATACTGTCCCTTTAAAATACACCATTCTGACTTATTAGGGCTAACCCTGATACATAGCTGTCCATAATTGGCTTTAACTGATAACAACTGCAGTGTTCTCAACAACAAAAAAAGTTTGTTAGCAGGGTGACATTATGAAGTGGCAGTGTGGTATTTTGAAACATTATAACATTTCTTAGTATTTAAATAGGTTACTTAAGCTATCCAAAGCACAAATTAATAGCATGATTTAACATAAATGTATTCAAGAATAATATGTGCGAAAACAGAAAAAAATTAGCTAATTTTAGTTTAATATTGTCTTACATTTTTGCTTGTTAGTAAAATCAGCTGGGTGGTGTGCCCATTAAATAGTTCCTGGGGTGAAAATTGAACTGCAAAACAATGTACTTTATACTAACATTATAACCCGGGCTAGCCTTGTTGTCTGCACACTAAAGCCCATATTGTCTTCTCCATTAAAGGGGTATGAAACACAAATTTTATATTTCATGAGTCAGATAGAGCATGCAATTTTAAGCAACTTTCTAAATTACTCCTATTATCAAATTTTCTTTGTTCTCTTTGTGTCTTTATTTGAAAAAAGCAGGAAGGTAAGCTTAGGAGTCGGCCCATTTTTGGTTACATACCTGGGTAGCGCTTGCTGATTGGTGGCTAAATGTAGAAAACAATAAAAACGCACAACATTTGCAGTTAGTGTGTTTATAGTTAAAAATACTTCATGTTTTGTAAAAATATCATTACATTTTGGATGTCATAGTTCATGATTAGCTTTGAATGTTTTGTAAAACTCATTTTAAAAGCAATGCTATTTACCTGGCAGGTGATAATACAGAGCCAGTGCTTTGAAGAGCTCCTTCTGGCTCTAATCAATCCCAGCAACGATGAGGAAGCTCTGCAGTATGTGGCATCGTGTGTTGCTGAGTTGGCTAAACATGGTAAGTGGTTTGCTTCACTAATGCAATGAAAATGGTTTTTCTTTCTCTTTTATCTGGCACAAAAAATGTCCTCAAACATCATTTGAATGTCATTAAAGGGACATTAAACAAATTTATACCGCAGTGCCTCACCATTAAAGGGACAGTCTACACAAAAATTGTTATTGTTTAAAAAAAATAGACACGCCTTTACTACCCATTCCCCAGCTTTGCACAACCAACATTATTAGATTAATATACTTTATAACAGTAAAACCTCAAAATGTCTGCCTGTTTCAAAGGCTCTATTGACAGCCTCTTATCACATGCTTTTGTATTTGCATTTCACAACAGGAGACTGATAATTCATGTGGGCCATATAGATAACATTGTGCTCACACCCAAGGAGTTATTTAAGAGTTAGCACAACACAGTACTAAATGCAACTCAATAGATTTTAAATAGTCACAGTCATGTGATCATGGGGCTGTCAGAAGATGCTTAGATACAAGGTAATCAGTGGTAAAAAGTATATTAATATAACTGTGTTGGTTGGGCAAAACTGGGGAATGGGTAATAAAGGAACTATCTATCTTTTAAAACCATAAACATTCTCTTGTAGACTGTCCCTTTAACCCTTTCTTTTAAGTTTCTGAATTGTACAGCTCTAACTCCCCCAACACAATTCCTTCTATGGCTGTATCTATATCTAAAAACTAAATACCAAGGAGATAGGGAGAGTATGCAATATATCAAATTTAAATTTAACGTCCCAGCTCTAGGGAAGCACGGCTTTGCCTAAGTGCTATATCACAGGAAGTACAGGAAGCTCGACTTGACAATAGGAGTAATAGTAATTATATACCGTTCAACACTATGGTGTAGATGATAACCACAGATGATTACATATACTCATATGCCACCTCCTCAAGGTATAAGTCCGTTTACTCACGGTTCTCCATTAGAAGCTTGGCGGGTATGTCCACCTGGCATAAACGTGACAAGCAGTCACACTCCTGTGTAGCTTACCATCGGTGTCTGATACTCCGCTGTATTGAGGCTTCTCAGCGGCCATGTGTGAGCCCCTTCAACCCCACGGAAAGTCAATCCGTTCACAGGGGGCGTGTCCAAAACTGACACAGACAGGCGAAGATACCGTCACACACGAGCTTCCTCCAATCAACAGCTCTCTTGACAGCCCGACAGGTGAAGTAAGGTCTGCTATTGGTTCCTCTCAACACAGACTTGCTCCAATCCTTGAAACATATCGCACCAATTAGTAAAGGCGCTCCATACGAAACATAATATGCTCCATTTAGTACTCCATACTTCCCTGTTTACTTCCAGGAGCTCAAAGTGCAAAAAAGGGGGACAAGGCAGGGGGCTAACGCTCTATCAGGCAATAATCACAGTCCCAAAAAGAGATAAAAAAGAACGATAGCATAAATAAAGATATAAAACGTAGTGTTTATTGCACAACCATCTTAAAAACAGGAATGTCAAGGTAACAAAATGAGGCAAGGTCACCTCTAGGCTGACAAGCTTAAGCGTTTCGGCATAGAGCCGTAATCATAGCATATGGAAGCCAGTCACAGATGAACATTATATACAGATTGCAACAATGTTATTGGTTAAAACCATTAGGGATAATAAAACCATCACGTCCTGTATATTTCACCCTTGAATTACAGGAGTGAAATAGGCACTGAATAAAGAGTACAAACCTAGCCATAATTGATAACGTACCTGTAGAAGTTAAAAATTAATGAGTTAAGATATAAACCATATATATATATATATATATATATATATATATATATATATATATATATATATATATCATATGTTATAAACCCTCATATAGATATTAGTCCGGGGGGGACAAGGAGTTAAACAACCCCTTCCTTCAATAGACTATGTGATATGTCAAGTATATATATATATATATATATATATATATATATATATAGGGTTGTAGCAGGCACATAAATAAACAATGGGGGTCTAATACTCTAAGCGATATCAATGGGAGAAAAAATGTATACATCCAATAGAGAATACAATAATAAATACAGTAGTATTACATTCAAATGGTGTTATACAATATAACAGCTTGAGTAGCACATGCTCAAATAGTACATGTAAAAATCTGAATCATGCTATAGAGAATAAACGTACCCATGTACACAAGTGTGATAATGCATATACATAGTAGATTGGTAAGTAAAGTACAGAAGCAGAAGAAACTGCTTGCATATAGGCAAAAAAGTAAAGAAATAAGCAAGGGAGAGAGATACTGTGATAGACAAATGAGGAGGAGGGGAGAAAGAATTCAATATTACTCCCAATAATTAATAAGGTCAAACTCCGAGTTGAGTCCCTGAGGGACCCTAGTTTCCAACTTGAATATCCACAGCATCTCTCTCTTGCGTAGAATAACATCCCTGTCACCCCCTCTCTTAGGGCGAGGGATCATATTGATAGGTTGCCAGGAAAAACAGGACAGATCTTTGTGTGTCTGTGCAAAATGGTACACAAGAGGGGTGGTGGCCTTACCCACCCGAATAGTTGAGAGGTGCTCCCTTACCCTAGATCTTATATCTCTTGTAGTGAGCCCAACATACTGTTTTCCACATTTAGCACAGGTGATACAGTATAGGACATATATTGAGGTACAATTTAGACAGAAGTTTACCTTCATCTCTCAACTATTAGGGTTGGTAAGGCCACCACCCCTCTTGTGTATCATTTTGCACATAGTCTATTGAAGGAAGGGGTTGTTTAACTTGTCCCCCCGGACTAATATCTATATGAGGGTTTATAGCATATGATATATATATATATATATATATATATATATATATATATATATATAATTAAAGGTTTATATCTTAACTCATTAATTTTTAATTTCTACAGTTACGTTATTATCAATTATGGTTAGGTTTGTACTCTTTATTCAGTGACAATTTCACTCCTGTAATTCAAGGGTTAAATATACTGGACGTGATGGTTTTATTATCCCTAATGGTATTAACCAATAACATTGTTGCAATCTGTATATAATGTTCACCTGTGACTGGCTTCCATATGCTATGATTACGGCTCTATGCCGAAACACGTAAGCTTGCCAGCCTAGAGGTGACCTTGCCTCATTTTGTTACCTTGACATTCCTGTTTTTAAGATGGTTGTGCAATAAACGCTACGTTTTATATCTTTATTTATGCTATCGATCTTTTTATCTCTTTTTGGGACTGTGTATCTATATCTATCTTAGCTTTGATATAATGCAGACTTTAACCCTCATTATCTGCTGGAGCATGCCTAGAAGCAAATAAGCTGCTGTGAACTCTGTTGAAATATAATGCCTGTGTTTCTGACGCTAAACACTGATAAGGGGGGGGGGGGATTAGACTACTCCAGACAGCATGGCTATGTAACTAATTTTGCTTATTTTTTAAAATACTTCCCAGCAATTTTTAAACATTTTTTTATGCAAACTATTTTTTACTTAATTAGCCTTTAGGGTATGCACAGATCTCAACATGTTTTATCACAGCAAACAAAGTGTCCAGCACCAATGTGCTTAAATAGGTGCACGTTGCAGGGTCCTGTATTCACCCAAACAAAGTCAATATACAAAAAGACAGCAGCACCAATTCTTCACAAAGTTATGTGTTTATTGGGACATAACCAACAGAGTACAACAACGTTTCGGTCTACACGACCTTAAAGGGACACTAAACCCAATTTTTTTTTTATCTGCAATTGCAATATCAACATATTTTCTATTATTTTGTAACTTACATTGCATTCCAAAGAAGTACCATGCATTTGCAATCCAATTTTGAAAAACAAAATATTTCCAAACCCACCGCCGGCTATGATTTCCCATCCTCCAATTAAAACTGATAACCCAGGTTATGATAATGGCGGAGTTTGCCGCTATGTGCATGCGCATTCTGCCCAATCGTCATACTCTTAACCAAGGTTATAATTATGGCGAAGTTTGCCGCTATGCACATGCACAAACTGCTCAATCATCATACTCTAAGTCTGTCACATCAATACAGCAGACCGGCTGTATCGATGTTAGACAGAGCTCATGAATGTTAGAGTGTTGTAATTGAAACAACATGATAAAGGGTGAGTATTTTTATCACCCGACGAGTGGTCAGAAATTGAAGATTTGTGGCTACCATACGTGTAATACAGACTATGCTATATATGTAATTAAGTGTCCATGTGCAAAAATGTATATAGGGGAATCTACAAGGAGAATAAGGGACAGAATGAATGAGCATAAATCAAAAATAAGAGGGAAGATTTTAAAGGCCCCTGTATCACATCACTTTATAAAAGTAGGACACACAGTATCTCAATTGAGATTCCAAATTATTGAGCATGTGGAGAGACCCAGGAGAGGGGGAGACAGGACTAAACTTTTGAAGGAAAGAGAGGGTTTCTGGATATTCAAACTGAACTCTCTGGAGCCAGTAGGAATGAATAGGGAGATAGAATGGCAGCTAACATAAAGGGGACGTATTGGGAGACTTGTCTGTATTAGATGGGTTTTCTTAAATCTGTAGAAACTATAAGGATGTGTTCTGTATTCTTCTCAAAAAATAATTTGTATATACATTATGCACAGTGATTGTTTATTGTGAATTTCCTATGTACTAGGTCTTTTTAAGTATTTTCACATTTCTCTAATTCATCAGTAGAGGGGTGTATAATGTGCCTAAGTTTAGTGCGAGAGATGTTGAAAGAGTTAAAGGGACAGTACACTGTAAAATTGTTTTTATATTAATGTATTTTCAATTACTTGTTATACCAGCTGCAGAGTATAAAATGTATGAGAAATTGCATTTTCAGGTTTATTTGTGTATATGAAATAGCTGGTTTTGTGCTTTTAAACCACAGCCTATTACAATGGGTTGAGCTTCAGGTAATATCAGATCTTGTTATGTTATCACTTTGTGTATACACACTTGTTTCCTTATCTTATATTTGTCTGGAAAACCAAAGCTCAATACTTAAAAAGAACAATGGAAAATTATCATTTTATTACTTAAAGTGAAGGTAAAGTTAACTGTATGTCATTGTGTAGTTTTGCTTGTTAACCTAAATGAATGGTACTTTAATTCATCATTTTTTTTTAAATTAAATATAAACTGAGATTTATATCGTTATACTTACATTTTGGCTATCCATAAAATCAACCCTTTTTTTTTTTTTTTTTTTCTTGCAATGTCACGTTTTTTCATCATCCAATTGAAATTCTGGCCGTTAGGTGTCCAGAGATCTACGTCATCCGCCTCCTGTATCCTCTGCGCATGCGTTTAGGATCCCTGAGATCTACGTCATCCTCCTCCTGTATCCTCTGCGCATGCGTTTAGGAATGCGTGTAGGAAAAGTGCGTGCCCGTTTCGCGCATGCGCATTGCAAAACGTTTTGTATTATAGTATAAGACTGCCGCAAGTGCTTTGCAAGTGGATTACCGCATGTACAAAATTCACTAATACTAGAATAAAGCTTATAATGTATTTTTTCCTCATCCCTGCCTCTATAGTTATACAACGCTATGCGCATGCGTTGTTCCTTGTGTGCTCATGAACACGCTTTGGAGATACGTATAGAGCGTGTGGGACCGCTCTATACGTCATTCATTATGAAATAAGGAAATGGCTGATGGGAGGAGTGAAGAACGGCACAGTAGGGTGATTTTAAAGATCTTTATTATATAAATATATATACTTTTTCAGAAAAGAAGTTAGCGATTATAATGTTTTAACTGTGAGTAAATTGATGTTGTATAGGGATAGTTGAAACTTTACTTTCACTTTAACTATCCTGCACCCTGCTGAGAGTTTAATCTCGTCTGCTAGCTGTGTTTACTTAGGCTATTCAAAAGAATATACTCCAGTATAGAAACTTTCAGTATAGGTTTGGATACCACAGGCTAAATCAGCTATTTCAAATGCCAAAATAGGGGTAAAGGAGCTACTTGTAAACAATTTAAAACACACCAGCAGGTAAAATGAATCATTGGGAACAATTTAAAGGGGAGAACATTTTTGGGTGAACGGTCCCTTTAACATTTCAATCAAAGGGACAGTCTAGGCCAAAATAAACTTTCATGATTCAGATAGAGCATGTAATTTTAAACAATTTTCCAATTTACTTTTATCACCAATTTTGCTTTGTTCTCTTGGTATTCTTAGTTGAAAGCTTAACCTAGGAGGTTCATATGCTAATTTCTTAGACTTTGAAGTCCACCTCTTTCAGATTGCATTTTAACAGTTTTTCACCACTAGAGGGTGTTAGTTCACGTATTTCATATAGATAACACTGTGCTCGTGCACAAGAAGTTATCTGGGAGCAGGCACTGATTGGCTAGGGTGCAAGTCTGTCAAAAGAACTGCAAAAAGGGGCAGTTTGCAGAGGCTTAGATACAAGATAATCACAGAGGTTTAAAGTATATTATTATAACTATATTGGCTATGCAAAACTGGGGAATGGGTAATAAAGGGATTATCTATCTTTTAAAACAATAACAATTCTGGTGTATACTGTCCCTTTAACTGAAGAATTAAAACTCCACCCATATTGGCTTTAAATATGGTGAATTAGTAGTCTTTTGTATGCAACATGATTAAGGTTGTGTAGACTGAAACGTTGTTGTACTCTGTTGGTTATGTCCCAATAAACACATAACTTTACTGTGAAGAATTGGTGCTGCTGTCTTTTTGTATATTCTCAACATGTTTTATGGCACTTTAATCTCCCCTCTTTTCTGGCTCAATTTAGTTTATATTTTGTACTGACTGATAGGTAGTACTTGTGTTAATCCAAAACAAACATCACTCCTAATGTAAGCAAATGCTAAAGTGACATACACATGTGTCATATATGATCTAATGTGATATACCTCTGTTTTTCTAGGCACTCTTGGTTAGGAGAAGTCTTTTATAATGTCACAGGAATGTTTCACATGTACAAAGCACTCAAAAAAGGGTGACGTAAATAGTATTTCTAACTATAAAAGGCTGTCCATCAATCATGCTATTAATAAGTAACACTAGGGGGCACAAAACCCGTTAGACTAGATCACTTAACATGTCTGCAACCTTATTTTAGTCATTTCTAATAAATTATGT
>NC_069502.1:704140568-704355568 GCF_027579735.1 Bombina bombina | reverse complement strand
TAAGAGGAGAGTGGTGTATTATAGTTAGTTTCTTAACTTCAATCAAAAGTTTGTTATTTTTAAATGGTACCGGAAGCATTAGAAGAAGAATCTGCCTGTAATTTCTATGATCTTAGCAGAAGTAACTAAGATCCATTGCCGTTCTCACATATTCTGAGGAGTGAGGTAACTTCAGAGGGGGAATGGCGTGCAGGTTTTCCTGCAATAAGGTATGTGCAGTTAACATATTTCTAGGGATGGAATTTGCTAGAAAAATGCTGCTGATACCGGATTAATGTAAGTTAAGCCTAAATGCAGTGATTTAATTGCGAATGGTATCAGGCTTATTAACAGAGATACATACTCTTATAAAAGTGTAATATAAAACGTTTGCTGGCATGTTAATCGTTTTAATATATGCTTTGGTGATAAAACTTATTGGGGCCTAGTTTTTTTCCACATGGCTGGCTTTATTTTTGCCTAGAAACAGTTTCCTGAGGCTTTCCACTGTTATAGTATAAAAGTTACAGTTGGTGCAGTTAAAATTACAAACTGTGACATTCAGCTTCCCTCAGCAGTCCCCTGCATGCTATAGGACATCTCTGAAGGGCTCAAAAGGCTTCAAAAGTAGGAGCTGTGGCAGTTGTTATGACTGTTTAAAAAACATATTTTTCGTTTTGTTAATCTGTTTTTTGTATTAAGGGGTTAATCATCCATTTGCAAGTGGGTGCAATGCTCTGCTAACTTGTTACATACACTGTAAAAATTTCGTTAGTGTAACTGCCTTTTTTCACTGTTATTTCAAATTTTGCCAAAATTTGTTTCTCTTAAAGGCACAGTAACGTTTTTTATATTGCTTGTTAACTTTGTTTAAAGTGTTTTCAAAGCTTGCTAGTCTCATTGCTAGTCTGTACAAACATTTCTGACACAGAGGAAACTACTTGTTCATTATGTTTAAAAGCAATGGTGGAGCCCCATAGGAAAATGTGTACTAAATGTATTGATTTCACCTTAAACAGTAAAGATCAGTCTTTATCTATAAAAGAATTGTCACCAGAGGGGTCTGTCGAGGGGGAAGTTATGCCGACTAACTCTCCCCACGTGTCTGACCCTTCGCCTCCCGCTCGAGGGACGCACGCTAATATGGCGCCAAGTACATCAGGGATGCCCATAGCGATTACTTTGCAGGACATGGCTGCAATCATGAATAATACCCTGTCACAGGTATGAGCCAGATTGCCTGAATTGAGAGGCAAGCGCGATAGCTCTGGGGTTAGACGAGATACAGAGCGCGTAGATGCTGTAAGAGCCATGTCTGATACTGCGTCACAATATGCAGAACCTGAGGACGGAGAGCTTCAGTCTGTGGGTGACGTCTCTGAATCGGGGAGACCTGATTCAGAGATTTCTAATTTTAAATTTAAGCTTGAGAACCTCCGTGTGTTACTTGGGAAGGTATTAGCTGCTCTGAATGACTGTGACACAATTGCAGTGCCAGAGAAATTGTGTAGGCTGGATAAATACTATGCAGTGCCGGTGAGTACTGATGTTTTTCCAATACCTAAAAGGCTTACAGAAATTATTAGTAAGGAGTGGGATAGACCCGGTGTGCCCTTTTCCCCACCTCCTATATTTAGAAAAATGTTTCCAATAGATGCCACTACACGGGACTTATGGCAGACAGTCCCTAAGGTGGAGGGAGCAGTTTCTACTTTAGCAAAGCGTACCACTATCCCGGTTGAGGACAGTTGTGCTTTTTCAGATCCAATGGATAAAAAATTAGAGGGTTACCTTAAGAAAATGTTTATTCAACAAGGTTTTATTTTACAGCCCCTTGCATGCATTGCGCCTGTCACTGCTGCGGCGGCGTTCTGGTTTGAGGCCCTGGAAGAGGCCATCCATACAGCTCCATTGACTGAAATTATTAACAAGCTTAGAACACTTAAGCTAGCTAACTCATTTGTTTCTGATGCCATTGTTCATTTGACTAAACTAACGGCTAAGAATTCCGGATTCGCCATCCAGGCGCGTAGGGCGCTATGGCTTAAATCCTGGTCAGCTGATGTGACTTCAAAGTCTAAATTACTTAACATTCCTTTCAAGGGGCAGACCTTATTCGGGCCTGGTTTGAAAGAAATTATTGCTGACATTACTGGAGGTAAGGGTCATACCCTTCCTCAGGACAGGGCCAAATCAAGGGCCAAACAGTCTAATTTTCGTGCCTTTCGAAATTTCAAGGCAGGTGCAGGATCAGCTCCCTCTACTTCAAAACAAGAGGGAACTTTTCCTCAATCTAAGCAGGCCTGGAAACCTACCCAGTCCTGGAACAAGGGCAAGCAGGCCAGAAAGCCTGCTGCTGCCTCCAAGACAGCATGAAGGAGCGGCCCCCTATCCGACAACGGATCTAGTAGGGGGCAGACTCTCTCTCTTTGCCCAGGCGTGGGCAAGAGATGTTCAGGATCCCTGGGCGTTGGAGATCATATCTCAGGGATATCTTCTGGACTTCAAAGCTTCTCCCCCACAAGGGAGATTTCACCTTTCAAGATTATCTGCAAACCAGATAAAGAAAGAGGCATTCCTAAGCTGCGTGCAAGACCTCCTTGTAATGGGAGTGATCCATCCAGTTCCGCGGACGGAACAAGGACAGGGGTTTTATTCAAATCTGTTTGTGGTTCCCAAAAAAGAGGGAACCTTCAGACCAATTTTGGATCTAAAGATCCTAAACAAATTCCTCAGAGTTCCATCATTCAAGATGGAAACTATTCGAACCATTTTACCCATGATCCAAGAGGGTCAGTACATGACCACAGTGGACTTAAAGGATGCCTACCTTCACATTCCGATCCACAAGAATCATCATCGGTTCCTGAGGTTTGCCTTTCTAGACAGGCATTACCAGTTTGTAGCTCTTCCATTCGGGTTGGCTACAGCCCCAAGAATTTTTACAAAGGTTCTGGGCTCACTTCTGGCGGTTCTAAGACCGCGAGGCATAGCGGTGGCTCCTTACCTAGACGACATCCTGATACTGGCGTCAAGCTTTCAAATTGCCAAGTCTCATACAGAGATAGTTCTGGCATTTCTGAGGTCGCATGGGTGGAAAGTGAACGAAGAAAAGAGTTCTCTATCTCCTCTCACAAGGGTTTCCTTCCTAGGGACTCTGATAGATTCTATAGAAATGAAAATTTACCTGACGGAGTCCAGGTTATCAAAACTTCTAAATGCTTGCCGTGTTCTTCACTCCATTCCGCGCCCCA
Organism: Bombina bombina; assembly: GCF_027579735.1. NCBI lineage: Eukaryota > Metazoa > Chordata > Amphibia > Anura > Bombinatoridae > Bombina > Bombina bombina. The sequence continues at coordinate 704,352,335 of NC_069502.1, read as the reverse complement.
CGGTGGCTCAGTGCATGGAAGTAATCGGCTTAATGGTAGCGGCGATGGACATAGTGCCATTTGCGCGCCTGCATCTCAGACCGCTGCAATTATGCATGCTCAGTCAGTGGAATGGGGATTACACAGATTAAATGTCTCCTCTACTAAATCTGGATCAGGAAACCAGAGATTCTCTTCTCTGGTGGTTATCTCGGGTCCATCTGTCCAAAGGTATGACCTTTCGCAGGCCAGATTGGACCATTGTAACAACAGACGCCAGCCTTCTAGGTTGGGGTGCAGTCTGGAACTCCCTGAAGGCTCAGGGTTCATGTACTCAGGAGGAGAAACTCCTCCCAATAAATATTCTGAAGCGGCACTGATAGATGCTCTAGCAACGCCTTGGTTCTTCAACCTGGCCTATGTGTTTCCACCGTTTCCTCTGCTCCCTCGTCTGATTGCCAAAATCAAACAGGAGAGAGCATCGGTGATATTAATAGCGCCTGCGTGGCCACGCAGGACCTGGTATGCAGACCTAGTGGACATGTCATCCTTTCCACCATGGACTCTGCCTCTGAGACAAGACCTTCTAATACAAGGTCCTTTCAATCATCCGAATCTACTTTCTCTGAGACTGACTGCATGGAGATTGAACGCTTGATCCTATCATAGCGTGGCTTCTCCGAGTCAGTAATTGATACCTTAATACAGGCACGAAAGCCTGTCACCAGGAAAATTTACCACAAGATTTGGCGTAAATATCTTCATTGGTGTGAATCCAAGAATTACTCATGGAGTAGGGTTAGGATTCCTAGGATATTGTCCTTCCTCCAAGAGGGTTTGGACAAAGGACTATCAGCTAGTTCTTTAAAGGGACAGATTTCTGCTCTGTCTATTCTTTTACACAAGCGTCTGGCAGAAGTTCCGGACGTTCAGGCATTTTGTCAGGCTTTAGTTAGAATTAAGCCTGTGTTTAAACCTGTTGCTCCCCCATGGAGCTTAAACTTGGTTCTTAAAGTTCTTCCGTTTGAACCCCTTCATTCTATTGATATCAAACTTCTATCATGGAAAGTTCTTTTTCTGATGGCTATTTCCTCGGCTCGAAGAGTCTCGGAGTTATCTGCCTTACATTGTGATTCTCCTTATCTGATCTTTCATTCAGATAAAGTAGTTCTGCATACAAAACCTGGGTTTTTACCTAAGGTGGTTTCTAACAAGAATATCAATCGAGATTGTTGTTCCATCATTATGCCCTAATCCTTCTTCAAAGAAGGAACGTCTTTTGCATAATCTAGACGTAGTCCGTGCATTGAAGTTTTACTTGCAGGCTACTAAAGATTTTAGCCAAACATCTCACCTGTTTGTTATTTACTCTGGACAGAGGAGAGGTCAAAAGGCCTCGGCAACCTCTCTTTCTTTTTGGCTTCGGAGTATAATCCGTTTAGCATATGAGACTGCTGGACAGCAGCCCCCTGAAAGAATTACAGCTCATTCTACTAGAGCTGTGGCTTCCACGTGGGCCTTTAAAAATGAGGCCTCTGTTGAACAGATTTGCAAGGCTGCGACTTGGTCTTTGCTTCATACCTTTTCAAAATTTTACAAATTTGATACTTTTGCTTCTTCGGAGGCTGTTTTTGGGGGAGAGGTTCTACAGGCAGTGGTTCCTTCCGTTTAAGTTCCTGCCTTGACCCTCCCATCATCCGTGTACTTAAGCTTTGGTATTGGTATCCCACAAGTAATGGATGATCCGTGGACTGGATACACTTAACAAGAGAAAACATAATTTATGCTTACCTGATAAATGTATTTCTCTTGTAGTGTATCCAGTCCACGGCCCGCCCTGTCCTTTTAAGGCAGGTCTAAATTTTAATTAAACTTCAGTCACCACTGCACCCTATGGTTTCTCCTTTCTTGGCTTGTTTCGGTCGAATGACTGGATATGGCAGTTAGGGGAGGAGCTATATAGCAGCTCTGCTGTGGGTGATCCTCTTGCAACTTCCTGTTGGGAAGGAGAATATCCCACAAGTAATGGATGATCCGTGGACTGGATACACTACAAGAGAAATAAATTTATCAGGTAAGCATAAATTATGTTTTTTCACTGTGTTCATTAAAATATTCAACATTGCTTTCTTGTTTGTGTTTAACCAGATTTTCCTGCTATGCATTTAGTAATTCACACTACCATTTTTCTAGTGGATTGGAATATCTTAAAAATGTAATGCAAACATCAGAGTGTCTTGTGTAATAAACTGTGTGATTAGTGAATGCTGTAATAAGTATAATTATTTTTCGTATTATTATTGCTTTTTGATTCTTTAACGTTAATTCAATATTGTCTTTTCAGACATCACGAGAGAGCACCTGGTTAAAAGGAAAGACAAGGCACTCATTAGGTGCTTGGTGAAGTTGGCCGGCCAGCTGGAGCACAAAGAGCTCTCCTATCAAGCCGCGACTGTTATAAAGCAATTGTCATATTCAGGTAATTCCCATAAAATGATTTTGCTTTACTATATTTTATCTCATCAGCACTATTAAAGTAAAAAACAAACTTTGTTCCTTTGGTATCCTTTATTGGAAAGCATACCTAGGTAGGCTTAGGAGCAGTAATGCACAACTGGTGGATAATTGGTGGTTGGTGGCTACACACATTGTCCTTGGCTCACAAGATGTGTACAGCTGGCTCTTAATAGTGCATTGCTGCTTTTAGCTATGTGTTTAATCTTTTTGTAGGGGGTTAAGCACATAGTTAAAGGGACAGTAATCACCTTACAGTTCTGTTTTGTTGTTATAGAATAACATATTGACTAAGTCTTAATGTTTTTAAAATAAATTAACATTCTTTTTACTGCAATTTTTTTAATAGTTAAACTCCACCCACCATTCCCCTTATATGGAGGAGCCAATGTGAGCTTTAGTTCACAGACAACAAGGCTAGTCAGTCATAAAGTCAGGGCCGGTGCAAGGATTTTTATCTACACAGGCGAAGGTGCATTTTGATGCCCCCCCCCCCAACAATACCATAAAAAACCCAGACTATACCACCAACATCCCTGCCCTCCTCCAGACCACCCCCATACCAAGTACATTTTATTTGCGCTCCATTAAGCTATTGTGTGTGGGTGTTAATGGTATTCTGATCAGGTATTCATTCAAATCACAGAATGTACCATTTTAAAGAGAATATATAAAGCCCTGCACACAGCCATACAAAGTGTTAAATAACCAAGACATTCCTCCTGACTCTTTTCTAACCTTGCAGGCAGCTCCTGTTTGTCAGCTTATCCTTCCGACTCACACACTGTCCAAGTGCTGCTGCATGAGGGCAAAGTGTAGGGGAGGGAGTTGATTTATTGCAGGCACAAAAAAAAACATAGACCGTTCACCCTAACGATCCTGTAATCTGCTATGCCCAGCAGCTTTCATCACGGATCACAACTGTTGCGTGCTCTATTTAAAAGCACAACTCAGGAGAACAAACTGTGCCTCATACATGCTCATATATTAAATAGTGTTTGAGAAAAATATTTATTTAAAAAATAGAGTACGTAACAAATAAATACCATACCAGCCAAATGCCAAAGATTGCTCTGCTACTTCTAGTGGAACAAAATAAATGCTCCTAACTTTACAAACTCATAGTAGTATTTATTTACTATTAAATACAAAGAATGATTAACATGTCAGAAAATATCCTGGAAACGAATGACATTAAAAACTAATTTTACACACCGTTCTGTCTGTTTCTGCAAGCAGAGCTGCTTTTTTTTTTTTTTTTTGGCTGTGTTAGTCCCACGTTTTTTTTAGCAAATGGGAAGCTAGTACATAACATCATAATTTCACTTTATCTATCAAAGCCCGGTAGAGCTGCTCAGTTTTTTTTCTCCAAATAATTTATCAGTGCTGAACTCGGTCGCTTCAAACATAAAAAGGCAATGTCTGTCACAACAAACTATATATGCTTTATATATTGTGCTGACTCTGAGCATGCACGGTATATAGAGCATATCAGTAGTTTCTGAATGCAGCATTGTAGTTTAGCTAACTACTACTTACTTAAAAATCAATCCTGTCCTGCTACTTACTTCCTTGTCACTGCCCGTTGTCATGCCCATTGCCAATACACACCAGAGGCAAACTTACCCGGTTCATAGATCTTGTGTCTTAAAATTAGCTGCCTCTGCCTGTTGCGCTCCTGCCTGTCTTCCCGGTCTCTTCCTATGACTGCTGCTGGCTCCTCCCTCTTCCTCTCCGGTCATGTTCCTGGTGCTGTGATGGCTTAGGAACAAGACTGGAGCTGAAGAACTGGAGCGTTAATGCTTGTAACAGCAAAATGTAAAAAAAAATCACAATGTTGCTTCTCTAATTTTGCGCCCCTCTACTGGAGCGCTCTAAGGCGGGTGCCTAACCTGCCTTATGCCAAGCGCCGGGCCTGCATAAAGTTAATATAAAATGCATTGTTTTGCAGTTGTTATCTGATATGAAAGAAAACAAAATTTATGCTTACCTGATACATTAGTTTATTTCAGGATGGTGAGAGGACCCCACCCTATTATTTATTTTTTTGACGGCAGTTTTTTATTTGCGCCTCTACAGGGAGTTCAGAATTATTAGGCAAATGAGTATTTGACCACATCATCCTCTTTATGCATGTTGTCTTACTCCAAGCTGTATAGGCTCGAAAGCCTACTACCAATTAAGCATATTAGGTGATGTGCATCTCTGTAATGAGAAGGGGTGTGGTCTAATGACATCAACACCCTATATCAGGTGTGCATAATTATTAGGCAACTTCCTTTCCTTTGGCAAAATGGGTCAAAAGAAGGACTTGACAGGCTCAGAAAAGTCAAAAATAGTGAGATATCTTGCAGAGGGATGCAGCACTCTTAAAATTGCAAAGCTTCTGAAGCGTGATCATCGAACAATCAAGCGTTTCATTCAAAATAGTCAAGAGGGTCGCAAGAAGCGTGTGGAAAAACCAAGGTGCAAAATAACTGCCCATGAACTGAGAAAAGTCAAGCGTGCAGCTGCCAAGATGCCACGTGCCACCAGTTTGGCCATATTTCAGAGCTGCAACATCACTGGAGTGCCCAAAAGCACAAGGTGTGCAATACTCAGAGACATGGCCAAGGTAAGAGGCTGAAAGACGACCACCACTGAACAAGACACACAAGCTGAAACGTCAAGACTGGGCCAAGAAATATCTCAAGACTGATTTTTCTAAGGTTTTATGGACTGATGAAATGAGAGTGAGTCTTGATGGGCCAGATGGATGGGCCCGTGGCTGGATTGGTAAAGGGCAGAGAGCTCCAGTCCGACTCAGATGCCAGCAAGGTGGAGGTGGAGTACTGGTTTGGGCTGGTATCATCAAAGATGAGCTTGTGGGGCCTTTTCGGGTTGAGGATGGAGTCAAGCTCAACTCCCAGTCCTACTGCCAGTTTCTGGAAGACACCTTCTTCAAGCAGTGGTACAGGAAGAAGTCTGCATCCTTCAAGAAAAACATGATTTTCATGCAGGACAATGCTCCATCACACACGTCCAAGTACTCCACAGCGTGGCTGGCAAGAAAGGGTATAAAAGAATAAAATCTAATGACATGGCCTCCTTGTTCACCTGATCTGAACCCCATTGAGAACCTGTGGTCCATCATCAAATGTGAGATTTACAAGGAGGGAAAACAGTACACCTCTCTGAACAGTGTCTGGGAGGCTGTGGTTGCTGCTGCACGCAATGTTGATGGTGAACAGATCAAAACACTGACAGAATCCATGGATGGCAGGCTTTTGAGTGTCCTTGCAAAGAAAGGTGGCTATATTGGTCACTGATTTGTTTTTGTTTTGTTTTTGAATGTCAGAAATGTATATTTGTGAATGTTGAGGTGTTATATTGGTTTCACTGGTAAAAATAAATAATTGAAATGGGTATATATTTGTTTTTTGTTAAGTTGCCTAATAATTATGCACAGTAATAGTCACCTGCACACACAGATATCCCCCTAAAATAGCTAAAACTAAAAACAAACTAAAAACTACTTCCAAAAATATTCAGCTTTGATATTAATGAGTTTTTTGGGTTCATTGAGAACATGGTTGTTCAATAATAAAAGTAATCCTCAAAAATACAACTTGCCTAATAATTCTGCACTCCCTGTATAGACCCTGCTTTGTTCTTTCCTACCTATCTGTCACCTTTTACATGGAGTTGGGAGGGATTAAAAGATTCTTCTTGTTGGGGTCCTTTGCCTCCAAATAGTGTTGGGAATTCAGTCTCACGTGTCAAGACTTGTGGACTCGCACCATCCTGAAAGAAAATAATTTATCAGGTAAGCATAAATATTGTGTTTTTATGATCTTACGGGTTGAACTGTTCTCCATTTGGTGCTCTATCTACAAAAACAAAAGTGCCGTAGTGCTGATTGGAGAGTAGTCAAACCGTTAGCTCACAAAAAATATGAGTTTTGAAGTGGGCAGCTGGAGCACAGGTATTAGAATGGCATGGTAAAATTAAAAGTAAGTTACAGCACATCTTCATTAGAAGTGATCAATTAAAGTCCCTGTAAAATATCACTTGGATTCGGGACTTGATTTTAAAACTTTTGAAGATTGCCATCACTTTAATTTTGACTTTTATGTCCCTTTGAATGGTTACGTTGCAAACCTGTATATTCAGCATGTATTTTAGAGAGATTGCACAAAACTGCCTGTTGAGTAAATCTGATTTATACCACACAAGTGAATAGTGCATCGACTAAGAATGAATAGTACTTAACCTCTTAAGGACATATGACGGAATTTTTCCGTCATAAAACAATTGAGCAAACTGAAAGCTGTGTCCTTAAAGGGTTAAAAAACAAACAAAAAATAAAAACATTTATTATATATATATTTATTTTAGACTTGGATTAGAAAAACTGGATACATTATTATTAAATAATCTTACAGGGCAGGATTTTTCTTAGGCAGTGGGCCTACCCTCTGCAGAAATTTACAAGACAAGACCCCCCTCTCATAATAGATATTACTTTATTTTTTTTCTCTTTAAAGAAAATTGTAATATTTATTCTTTGTTTTAATTTGGGGGATTTAATTCTGTTTCAGGGTTCACACACAGCTCTTGATCTGATACTGTTCAACCAAAAGAGAGCTTCACTAATTTTTTGCACTTTGTTATCTTGATCAGTAGCTTGTGTTTTACATAGAAATTACAAACACAATACAGTCTCTGAGCGATTTTAACCTCAGTGCCTTATTTCCACTTATTTCTGCCCTTAGCCTTATTTCACCAAAACATGGCAACTATCATTGCCAGCTCTTAAAAAAAAGTTTTATCTTTTGCCAAAGTCAGCTGCTGCTTGTGGTTGCCACTGCTCCCACACCTCCCCTTATATGCTCTAGCGCCCCCCTTGGCGAGGCCACCTCATAGTTTGAGAAACACTGTATAGGGTATACTTTTGTTCTTGTAAAAAAAAAAAAAAAATAACAAAAAGATTATGGATTTTTAGTGGTAAAGTGAATGTAAACTTTCATAAATTAGTGCCTGGTTTTTAAAAATACAATTGAAAACAGGGGCACTTTCATTCATTTACATTGCACTGTATTTTTACAGATACTTACCTTTCTCTTGTGCAAAGCCGGATCGCCGATCCCCTGCCTGCAGTTCCTCTGTACATACGTTACCAATGACGAAATCGGTTTCCTCCAATCATGGCTTCCCCCCCCCCAGAGCGTCCATCTCGTGTGGGCACGCCGTGATTGGAGGAACCCGGTTTCGTCATTACTGTGTAAGTACAAAAGAAGAATTATATTTAACTAAATTGATATAATACCAGCACACTAGTGTTTTTGTTTTAAATCTGAATTGAATCTGTATTTTTGATGTTTTTTTTTTAACTTGTTTTCATCTAGGAAAAATTGCTTCAGAATTGAAACATTATATGAAAGAAATTCAAGCCTACCTCATGGGTTTCCTCAGTCACCCAGAGCTGCGATTTCAACAACTAAGTATTGCTACACTTTGCACATTAAGTGAAGGTATATATGAAACACACTTTTTTTTTAAATGTATGAAGTATCATATATTTATCACAGTTCACTAAACTCTATTTTTACAATTAAATCTGTTTTCTTATCTTGTACAGGCCTTTGATATAGCCACTTGATGTTGGTTGTTTTTTAGATTGGGTTCTGTAAACTCTGTTGTACATACTGATCATTCAAGTGATTATGATTTCAAGTATTATATCATTAGTACAGTTTACATAGTTTGAATTTCTAAACAGATTACTTGTAGATGTCTCCCATTTTCTGTCCCACTAAATTGCATTGTATTCCCAAGCTCTTCTTCCCTGCACCTATTGCTACCTCACGTTTCAGTCTGCAGGTCTTCAACTGCACCTATAATGGAATGTTCTGTCTCTTTCCACAAAACACACATGTTCCGAAATGCGTGCAAATTTCTCACCTCAGATTTCTCCCTTTATTGTTTATGTAGATGTTACCCTGTCATCATAGCACTGCAGACTATGCTGGCTCTTTTTTAAATATGTGATAATGATGATGATTAATAATAATTATATTAGTAGTAGTAATTATAATGCAGTAAGCAGAGTTTATTTAACAATCAACTAAGTGTCAAAAAAGTTGCACTCGTAACAATAGCAATATTAAACAAAAAAATTAAATATTATAATATTCCAATTCAGCCACTCGCAACTCATCCAAATTGTTTTCAGTACAAGTGTGCAAACAAGATTGGGATGCAATACTGAACATGAGAGAACAATTAAAAAAAAATAGTACAATATGATGAAAAAAACAAAATAAAAGGTAAAATGAACTATATGCACTCACACCTACCAGATATAAATAGGCACTTTATGTTCTCACTGAATAGCTGAATAATACATAGGCTCATTGTTTATTTCCTTGGTGTATTGCTTATACTACATATTTCCCTCAGAAGCAACTTGCACTGGAAAAGTCATAGTAACCTAATATTGTAATTATAAAGGTAACTAGTCCCTTTAATTAATATGAAGTAACCAGGTAGCCTCCCATAATAGGTACAGAAAAAAACAGATTCTTAAATGGAATTTGTTTTAATTTATTATCATTTTAATAATATAAATCAATCCATTAATTTGAAGGGAAAAATACAATCTCTATTTATTTAAAAAGGGAATACAAACTCTCACTATTTCGTATTAAAAATACTACATTGTTTATGCTTGTATGAATTTTAAACTGAGGGATGTATGAATAAATTATAAAGAATTAATTTGATTAAAAATCATAATAGGAATAAACCATTAGCAATGGGTCTATAATTATGGTGCTATTTTATTCTCATACCCCTGATCTTGCACTTTTTCAAGGGGAAACATTGTAAGGGTCTTTGGTTCTCTTTTAGATTAGTTTTGTTACATTTAATATCCAGGTATATGTAACTGTATTATTTATAAGATTGTCATTTATGAAAAGGCAATGAGTGTAATTTAATATACACATCTATTTTTTCTCTCTCTCTCTCCAGATCCTGAATTCTCCATGGCAATTAGCCAAAGCCATCTAAAAGAACAGCTTGAACAAATTCGTCAACAGACCGAGGAGACTCAGGCGCTGCTCAGAGTGGCCATCAGTCAGACAGACAGCATCAATCTGAATGACTGATTTATACAAATCATATCAGACATGACATGTTTACAATATTTGGCTAGTGGGACAAGGTTCTATTTTCCCACTGACTGTTGCTTGTAGTGTTTTATTTTCCAGACAGGAAAGATAATTTGTACTGCAGAACACTATACTGTGTGTAATTCCAATGGGCTCGATTTATCAAGCGACAGCGGACAGGGTTGTACATATGCACCCCTGTCCGCTGCAGCTCACCTCTAGCGGGCAGAATGCCGTTGGCGTAATTCAGCTCTCTTGTGCAACACCGCCCCCTGCCCGCGCACAGCCAATTACACACGGGAAGGAGCGGTCAATCTCCCCAGTCGGACGAGACTGGGGCACTTTAAATTCTCCACTTAAGAGGTGGAGAAGAGGGTAGGGAAGCAGTGGTCGGATGACCACTGCTTGATAAATACTGACTGCATGTTCTCTTGTGAAAACCTGCAGTCGTAATGCGGCGAACTGCGTGATAAATGGAGCCCAATGTGTCTTCCTAATAATGAACATTAGTAACGGTTAGCAGAAGGATTACATTGTTCTATAATAACCTCAACAGTAGACCACTTACACACCCAGGGCATATTCTACCTGCAGAAGGGGAAGTACAACCTTGAGATTTACATCTTCCAGATGCATGCGTTTTCTTGTATTTATTAAAAACATCTGTGTCCCATCTTGAAAGAATCCTTTTTTTTTTATATAAACTATACTTTTGTGTTTTTAATGTTATTTAAGTGTGATTGTTCCAGGTGTATTGTAACAATGAAATGGAAATAATTATTGTTGTGTTAATAGTGTGAACCAATATTGGTATTAAGGATTAAAAATCAGATTTAAAATGGCCCCTTTGCTGTCTGCGTGTTTTTGTTATTTAAGTTTTGCGCTGGAAATTGCACAGATATTTTGCAGCTGTGGGTAGGACTATATATAAACAAACGGTCTTTACCTGCACATAGCAATACATTTCAATATTTTTTTTCTGACCAAAGAAAACTGTTGATAAAAGTTGAGATATGTGGTGAACCAAAATGGCACAGTAGCCTACTGAAGTCTAAAGAAAAACATGTTATTTAGTAAGAGTATTTTACACAACAATTTATAATCACGCCTAATCCCTATACTGAAGAGACCTGGTCTAAATGTTTTTCACAAAGTAGTTTTTTTAAAACATCCAAAAGCCATACTTTTAAATGATTTGTTGACAAATCTATGTTAAAGAGACACTGAACCCAATTTTTTATTTCATGATTCAGATAGAGCATGCAATTTTAATCAACTTTCCAATTTATCCTATTATCCTAAATCGTAGCAGCCAGACCATTTTGGGTTCAGCACCATGGATAGTACTTGCTTATTGGAGGCTTACATCTACCCACTAATAAGCAAGCATAACCCAGGTTCTCAACCAAAAATGGGCCGGCTCCTATTCATCACATTCCTGCTTTTTAAATAATGTTGTGATGCATAGGAGCCGGCCAATTTTTGGTTGAGAACCTGGGTTAAGCTTGCTTATTGGTGGGTATTTTAAACAACTTTCTAATTTACTTCTATTTTCTTATTTATTTTATTCTGTTTGTATCCTTTGTTGAAGGAGCAGCAATGCAGTACTGGTTTCTAACTGAACACATGGGTGAGCCAATGAAAATTGGTGTATATATATGCAGCGACCAATCAGCAGCTAGAACCTAGGTTATTTGCTGCTCCTGAGCTTTCCTAGATAAACTTTTCAGCAAAGGATAACAAGAGAAGGAAGCAAATTAAGTAATATAAGTGAATTGGACAGTTGTTTAAAATTGTATTCTATCGGAATCATGAAAGAAAAATTTTGGGTTTCATGTCCCTTAAACTCACGCAGTCAAAAGTCACAAGCACCTGAAACAACACTAACACTGAACTGGGTGTCAAACTTATAGCGACAGAAAAAGTCAAACTTAAACTTTCATGATTCAGACAAAGCATGCAGTTTTAAACAACTTTCCAATTTACTTCTATTAACAAATCCGCTTTGTTCCCTTAATTTTCGTTGTTGTGAGTAAACCTTAGTTGGCTGAGCTTAGGAGCGTGCATGTCTCTATAGTTGTCTATGGCAGCAGTGTTTGCAACTATATATAACATTGCTATAAACACTGCTGTCATATGTCTTAAAGGGACAGTCTAGTCAAAATTAAACTTTCGTGATTCAGATAGGGCATGTAATTTTAAACAAATTTCCAATTTACTTTTACCATCAAATTTGCTTTGTTCTCTTGGTATTCTTAGTTGAAAGCTAAACCTAGGTAGGTTCATATGCTAATTTCTAAGGCCTTGAAGGCCATCTCTTATCTCAGTGCATTTTTACAGCTAGACAGCACTAGAGCATGTGTGCCATATAGATAACATTGTGCTCACTCCCGTGGAGTAACTTAGGAGTCAGCACTGATTGGCTAAAATGCAAGTCTGTCAAAATAACTAAAATGAGGGGGCAGTCTGCAAAGGCTTAGATACAAAGTAATCACAGAGGTAAAAAGTGTATTAATATAACAGTGTTGGTTATGCAAAACTGGGGAATGATTATTAAAGGGATTATCTATTTTTTTTAAGCAATACAAATTCTAGAGTAGACTGTCCCTTTAAGACATATGCACGCTCCTGAACTCATCTAGGATTACTCTTTAACAAAGGATACCAACAGAACTAAGCACAATTGATAATAGAAGTAAATTGGAAAGATTTCATGTTCTATACAATTCATGTAAAATATGACAAATATACCAGAAGTAAAAAAAAACATAATTTATGCTCACCTAATAAATTCATTTCTTTAATGGTGGTGAGCATCCACCATCTATTTCTCTGGGGTATTACTATTCCCTACTACTAGGAGGCAAAGATTCCCAAACCCCAGCAGCTCTATAAAACCCCTCCTACCTCACTAGCAACTCAGTCTGACGTATAGCCAAGCCAAAGACGTAGGATAAGAATCAAGAACAAATAGGAACAGGGAAAAAACACCATGAGAAAAACACAGGATGGGGTCTTGTGGACTCTCACCACCATGAAATAAATTAATTTATCTGTTAGCATAAATTATGTTTTCTTTCATACAGGTGGTGAAAGTCCGCAATCCATTACTCTTTGGAACTAATACCCAAGCAATGAAGTCCACAAGTAATTAAACATAAAGGATGGGATTTAAGAAACATTTTTTTTCACTGACAAACTAAATCCACAACCCCAATAAAACCCCAAAAAATATTTAACCTCAGTGAGAATAAAAAACATATATCCAACCTCTTCACCCATGTGTTGGAGAGGATGTAATACCCATGGCAACATGTTACATATGTGGTGGCAATGTGACAAACTAACCCCCCATCTGGAAAGCCATCAACCAAACTTTCCAAACCTTATTAGGACCAGACTTCACACCGACTCCTGCTATAGTCTTATTTAATGAACACCAAGCAGTAAATTGCAAAATCAGATCAACACTGCTGAGAATAGGCCTAAATAGCGTGAAATCCCTTATTGCTCTACACTGGAAATCACCCCATACACCGACTCTCGACCTATGGCTCCAAAAAACTGACAAATTACTAGCTCTTGAGGAGTATGATTACTACAGAAGAAATAAAGCGGACATCAAATTCTTCTGAGAGAATTTACGCCACTCAGACTAGTAAATACTAGTAAAGACAAAAAACCCACAGGACTTCCTAGGTCCATCTCGCCTCTCCCAAGCCATTCCCTTTCACAGCTCTCCTGTAATCCCTCTCACCTCAGCCGTCAAAAGACCATCCCAACCCCCCACCACATTAAAGGGACATTAAACCCAAAAAAATTATTTCATGATTCAGATAGAGGGCACAATTTAAAAAAAGTTTCCAATGTACTTTTATTATCAATTTTTTTTCATTCTCATGTTATTCTTTGTTGAAGCGATACCTAGGTAGGTAGCGTGCACATGCCTGAAGCACTGCACAACAGGAAATAGTGCTGCCATCTAGTGCTCCTGCTAATGTATGACATTGTTGCAAAACTGCTGCCATATAGTGCTGCAGACATGTGCAATTGGGAAGTTGGGAACACTGAACCCAATTTTTTTCTTTTGTGATTCAGATAGAGCATGCAATTTTAAGCAACTTTCTAATTTACTCCTATTATCAATTTTTCTTCATTCTCTTGGTATCTTTATTTGAAATGCAAGAATGTAAGTTTAGATGCCGGCCCATTTTTGGTGAACAACCTGGTTTGTTCTTGCTGATTGGTGGATAAATTAATCCACCAATAAAAAAAGCTTAGATGCCTTCTTTTTCAAATAAAGATAGCAAGAGAACGAAGAAAAATTGATATTAGGAGTAAATTAGAAAGTTGCTTAAAATTGCATGCTCTATCTGAATCACAAAATAAAAAATTTGGGTTCAGTGTCCCTTTAAGCTTACATTTCTGCTTTTCCACAAAGGATAACAAGAAAACTAAGAAAATTTGATAATAGAAAGTTGTTTAAAATGTTATGTTCTATCTAAATCATTAAAGAAAAAAATTGGGTTTTATGTCCCTTTAAAGATTCTCTATTTCCGACCTTTATTTATTAGTTCATTTGTTCTTTTCCCTCCCTTGTTTCATTTCATCCTCTTTTTGCCCGTACATCTTCAGGGTGCTAAACTCTATAGAGCCGTTAAACATCCTCCCCATGATGTGGAGCTTTAATTACTATTTTTTTTACCATTGTGAGTAGGCCTGTGCAACAACAACTTTATACCTTGACCTACCCTAACAAAACAGTACTGTCTCCCTTTTTGACACTCCAAGAAACGCGTTGTTCATCAATATCTGAGGTCATCAGGAGACACTGTATAGTATTAGAATTATATTTGATGATATGTTGACACTAGTAAATTAACTCTACTCTGATATGCAGTTCAACTTACTAGATGGTTTATTTTCTACTAAAGGTAGCGGACCTATTATGTATTGATACTATATTCTGTATGTCTACTGAACATTATGGGTTGATTCTGTACAATCTTTATTCATAATAAAAATTATGTTTTTAAAAAAAAACCATGCAGTGAAAAAATAACCAACAGGAAAATGATCATCCTGAGACAACTACCTGAAGGACTTCCTACCAAAGGCTGCCTCAGAAGAAGCAAAAACACCAAAATGGTATAAAGGGGTGATACAGATAGAAACTTCTTTAAAATTGCATTCTCTAATGTACTTCTATTATCAGATTTGCTTTGTACTCTTGTTATTCTTTGTTAATGAGATATCCAGATAGGTAGAGAGCACGTCTGCAATCCTACACAACAGGAAATGATGCTGCCATCTAGTGCTCTTGCTAATGTTTAACGTTGTTGCAATACTGCTGCCATATACTGCTGCATACACGTGCACGCTCCTGAACTTATGTCCCTGCTCTTCAACAAAGGAAGAAAATGTGATGATAAAAGTAAATTGGAAAGTTGTTTAAAACTGTATGTTCTATCTAAATCGTGAAAGAAAGAAAAATGGGTGTTATGTCCCTTTAAGAAAAAATAGCTGCCTTGCAAAGGGGACAACTGAAGCCTCATTCCTAAAAGGCCAAGTAGCAATCAATCTAATAGAAAAGAAAGCCTTATGGAACAGAAGTCTCAACCAAGAAGACAAA
The DNA here is from genome assembly GCF_027579735.1 of Bombina bombina. Classification (NCBI taxonomy): domain Eukaryota; kingdom Metazoa; phylum Chordata; class Amphibia; order Anura; family Bombinatoridae; genus Bombina; species Bombina bombina. The sequence continues at coordinate 704,337,056 of NC_069502.1, read as the reverse complement.
GAAAGGGCAGAAGCTTACTGCCCTTTTCTATAACAAGGAAAGAACCAACAAACTAGAAGTTTGTCTGAAAACTATAGTAGCACCAATATAATATAGGCATTGACAACACATTCCTGTCTGATACAGACAGAAGATAAAACACTAGGAAAGAAACCAAATCTAGTCCTAAGAAACTGCCTTATCCTAAAAAAAAATAAAAAATAAGATAAAGGAATATCACATAAAAGAGCAAATAACTCAGAAAACCTACTGCATATGTTAAAAAAAGAAACCTGCAAAAGCTCAAAACCAAAATTCAACTCCAAGAAGGATAAATTGGGTTTAACAATAGACTAACCCTAGCCAAAGCCAGAACAAAGCTATGAATGTCTGAAAGATTAGCAATCTTCCAAACAGAGAGCTGAAATCTGACCCTTCAAAAAGAACTAACAGATAAGCCCTTATCCAAACCATACTGCCAAACAGTCCCATGAGTTTGAAAAGAATGCCAGGAAAATATCATGATCCTTATATTAAGAAATAAAGGCCCTCTAAACCGTATAATAAAACTTCCTAAATGCAGGCTCACAAACCTGTATCAGAAACTCAACAACAGAATCAGAACTCTCTCTGCTTAAGAACTATTCATTCAATCTCTATACCATCAGGCTTAGAGTCTGAGATTTGAGACCAAAAATCTGAAATGCAAAGGATTAGACACAAAAAGGGCAACTGGACATCTGAACTAGATTTGCATACCAAAAATTGCAAGACCAAATCAGAGCAAATAGAATTAGAGAAACTCCCTCTAGACTGATTAGGCAACCACCCTTGAAGTAAAAACCAGAGTTGGAAAAAAAATATGTTAGTTGAAACGATCAAGGAACTACCTAAGCAACCACAAACACTGCTTAAGGGTCCATGGACCTCATACAGTACCTGAAAATTCAGAGAATGAAACAAAATACCATTAGATCTATCTCTAGGAGACCCCAGAGATCCCCTATCTGATAGAAGATATCCAGATGAAGAGACCACTCTTCTGGATGCCAAGACTAACAACTGATAAAAAAACATTTCCAGGTGTTCACTCCAGGAATATGAACAGCATAAATTAAATAATAATGGACTTCTGCCCTGGAAAGAATTTACAATACTTCCCTCATGGCCAGAGACCTGAGAGTTTGGTGAATGGCATATGCTACTGCTGAAACATAATCAAATTGAAATCGGAGACAAGACTCCCTTTCCAACAGAGGCCAACTCTGAAAGAATCTGAAAATTGCATGGATTTTAAAAATATAAAAAGGAAACCTCCCCCCTCCCGAGGAAACAAAAAAAAAAAAAACCTTGCACTCACTGAGACCCCCAGACAGACCCCCATCCTGAAATACTTTTATCTCTAAAAATCCAGTAGGATGAACAAAAGAAGCCCCCTATGAAAAAAGTTGATGATACAACCACCAAGACAGAGACTTGCTCGATCTGAAATCTAGATGAATCCTTGAAATAGCAGAGTAAGACCCCTGCATCACTGCCAAAGCATATAAAGCTGAAGAGGTTTCATGATAAAGCGAACAAACGGAATAGCATCCGAAGCCAAAACTTAGGAAAATATTCTGGGAGCTGAACACAGCCCAAATAGTAAAGCAACAAATTAAAAATGCTAGACCAGAAAGGCAAACCTAGGAAACTGATGATGTTAGAAAATAAGAACATGAAGATAACCATCCCATAAAACTATTATGGACATAAGCTGACCTTGCAAAATAAAAAAGGCAAACAAATCCAAATAGTCACTATTTAGAAAATAAAAACTCTAAAAGATTAGTTCAGAGCCTTTAGATACGGAACTGGTATGAAAATTCCTTCCTATAATGCAGAGATGGGGAACCTTGGCCCACCAGATGTTTCAGAACTGCATTTCCTATGATGCTCAACTGGACTTCAGAGTGCCTAAGCATCATTGGTAATGTAGTTCTAAAACACCAGGAGTGCCAAGGTTCCCCATCCCTGCTATAAAGGAATAAAGAAGAGATTAGAATAAAACCCCATTCATTGTAGCAACAAGGAAACTGGAACAATCACTCCAGTAAATTCTAGAATCAAAACTGACTAAAAAATAGCCTGAGCCTTGACAAAATATAGAACAGAAAAAACCTTCCCAGGAAGGCCTCATTCTGAAAACTATTCATTAACCCTGGGAGACTATATTAAAAACTCAGGGATCCTTAAAGGGACACTGAACTCAATTTTTATTTCATGGTTCAGATAAAGCATGCAATTTTAAGCAACTTTCTAATTTACTCCTATTATCAATTTTCTTCATTCTCTTGCTATCTTTATTTGAAAAGCAAAAATGTAAGTTTAGAAGCCAGTCCATTTTTGGTTCACAACCTGGGTTGTGCTTGCTGATTGGCGGCTAAAAGCACTCACCATTAAACAAGTGCTATCCGGGTGCTGAACCAAAAATTGTCTGGCTCCTTAGCTTAGATGTCTTCTTTTTCATATAAAGATAGCAAAGAACGAAGAAAAATTGATAATAGGAGTAAATTAAAAAGTTGCTTAAAATGGCTCTATCTGAATAATGAAAGAAAAAATTTGGGTTTAGTATCCATTTAACAGACTGAAAACAAACTTCCAGAAAGAAGCTTAACCTGCCCCCAACAGGAGTTTCTGGAACAAAAGCAGCAATTGTATGCAAACTGAGATAAAAGAAAAGATTAGTTGGACTGCTCAGATATGTTCCAGTTAGAACTTGGCTTCCAGGCAGAACCAAAGGAACCAGTATCCGAGCAAAATGATCATATTTCTGCCCTGTTCTGAGGAAAGGGACAAAAACGATTAGGAGAAAATTTACCCCTGGACTTCTAGTCCTGAGCTTCTTTACTGTCCATCACATTAGAGATAATATAATCCAAGCCAGAGCCAAATAACATCTTTCCCTGAAAAGAAAGAGATAACAGTCTGGATTAAGAAACCATATCAACAGACAAGACTTAACCAAAAAAAACAAACTATAAAGACATGCTTTAACATAACACTTAATAAAAGCATAAGCACATTTGACATAAAGGTTTAAAAAAATCTTTACTAGCAGAATCATCAGAAAACTGCCGAAAAAGAGGATCAAACCAAAAGAAAGAAGTGCAACTCTCGGGGGCCCATTTATCAAAGGGCTTGCGGACCTGATCCGACACTGCGGATCAGGTCCGCAAGACCTCGCTAAATGCGGAGAGCAATACGCTCTCCACATTTAACATTGCACCAGCAGCTCACAAGAGCTGCTGGTGCAACGCCGCCCCCTGCTGACTCGCGGCCAATCGGCCGCCAGCAGGGAGCTGTCAATCAACCCGATCGTATTCGATCGGGTTGATTTCCGGTGATTCCTGTCCGCCTGCTCAGAGCAGGCGGACAGGGTTATGAAGCAGCGGTCTATAGACCGCTGCTTCATAACTTGTGTTTCTGGCGAGTCTGAAGACTCGCCAGAAACACGGCCCTTCAAGCTCCGTACGGAGCTTGATAAATGGGCCTGTCGGTCGGTAGGGCCCTCAATCCATTTGATCCATATAATTGTTACATTGTATACCACGCTTATGTTTATAGCGCTGCAGAATCTGTTGGTCGCTCTACAAATAACTGATAATATTAATAATAAAAGAAGCAGAAGCCATATCAGTAATAGAGATTACTAATCTAAAACGTTAAAGGGTCAGTAAACATAGAAAATAATGTTATATAATTGTGCACATAGTGCAGAATTATATAACATTATATTAGTGCTAGAGTTATATAACCTAATATTGCCTGCAAAGTTTTATTAAAAAATACTGTTTTCCAGACCCGCTCTCTGTGCTCTTCTGAGCGGGTCTGTTTTTTACACAGAGCACATCTGGTCAGCTGTCTAGTCACAGCCTGGCCCGACCGCGCCATTACATTTAGTGCAGCTCACTCCTGCTCTGTCTGACAGCGGGAGCGAGCTTCACTGAGTGTAATGGCGCGGTCGGGCCGGGCTGTGACTAGACAGCTGGCCAGATGCACTCTGTGTAAAAACCAGACCCGCTCAGAAGAGCACAGAGAGCGGGTCTGGAAAACAGTATTTTTTAATAAAACTTTGCAGGCAATATTAGGTTATATAACTCTAGCACTAATATAATGTTATATAATTCTGCATTATGTGCATAATTATATAACATTATTTTCTGTGTTTACTGACCCTTTAACCTGCTTAAAAAAACTTCTTTGGAAGGATTCTAATTCCCAAAAGAAATAGAGGTATGTAAAGTCAGAGTAGAAATAGCCCCATCCACTTTGGGAATAGATTCCCAAAATTTTACATTGGAAGTTGAAAAAGGATACATTTCCTTATACCTTGTAGAAGGATTAAACAGAAATACCTGGCTAAATCCAATCTCTGGAATAATCTCAGAGACAACATTAGGGATAGGAAATATATCAGGGGATTTAACCATAGGAATAAACCAGGATTTAAACAGTAACCCAGCTTATCCCCATCTACTTTAGGACCTTAACTTCTAAAGTAAATAAAGTTTCTTTAAAAAGAGAACAAATATGCTCAATTTATATTAATGAGTATATATCAAACTTATTATCAGAGGACCCCTGATCAACAGAACCAAACCTCTTCCTTTGAGAACATAGCAACTTCATGACTAGAAACATTAACCCCAGCAGGCTTAGAGCTAATAGAAGGTAAATTCTTACCTGACCATTTATGCTTACTTCAAGGAGGCATGGCCACCAACATTTCAGACACAGAAGACTGTATAAAATCCTTGATTCCAGGATTCAGTAGGCTTCTCCTTTAAATAACAAACAGAAGAAGCAGTAATACCCTTAGAAGAGGTCAGAATGTATTAGAATAATACATTTATTGCATAAATTAGCCTGAGATTAAAACCTCAGCGTATAAATAATATAAATGCATAATGCTAAAGAAAAGTGTTCAAATGGTCCAGCTTCTAATGCATATTTAGGGACAGAGTCAGAAGGTTCCATAACTGCCAGGAACTTATACAGGAGTTAAGTGCTGAAAAACACAAGCATACAGCTAAACGGTAATATCCCCATTACAAATAAGCTTTAGAGAAAAGGAAGCGTGCATCAAACTAGCATCATAAAAATTAAAAAACATCGATGCACGCAAGCCCGAAAGTCGACGTGCATCAAAAGCTGTACGTGTGCAAACAGAAAACACAGTGTGCATTTAAAAATATTTAAAATTTAAAAATATACACACAAAAGCGGTTAAGCGTACAAAAATGTACGCGCCCAAAAACATAAAATTATAAATACTTAATAATAAAGGGGAATTACCTAAAAAAATAGATTGGATTTTGCAAAGGTGTTTGATACAGTGCCACGTGACAGATTAAGGGACTGGGGATAGCTGAAAATGTTAGCTCATGGATAAATAACTGGATAAAAGACAGGAAGCAATTAGTAGTAAACAGATCATACTCAGATTGGACAAAGGTAATCAGAGGAGTCCCCCAGGGATCAGTACTGGGCCCTGTTCTTTTTAATATTTTTATTAATGACTTGGAGCAAGGAATAAATAGCAACATCTCTATCTTTGCAGATGATACAAAGTTGTGTAAGGTCATTAGGTCAGTGTAGGATAAAATTGCTTTACAAGGGGATCTACAAAAATTAGAAGACTGGGCAGGTAAATGGAAAATGAGATTTACTACTGGAAAATGCAAGGTTCTACATTTTGGAATTAAAAATAAGCAGGCAACATGGGACTAGACTTGGCAAAACAGAGGAGGAAATGGATTTCGGAGTACTTATAGATAATAAGCTAAAGATGGGTGCACAATGCAGGGCAGTGGCTCCTAAGGCTAATAAGATACTATCATGTATTAAAAGAGGCATTGATGCAAGGGAGGAAAGCATAATTCTGCACTATATAAATCCATGGTAAGGCCTCACCTTAAAAACATGGGGAATCAATCTTTGGATTACTCTCTGGTGATATTTAAGGGGTCAGACTTTTCTGGTGAGTGTTAAAAGATAAATTTAGTAGACTAACCTGTGAAATGTAAAGTCGTACATACAGCACAATTAAGTTGCCTTCTTAAAGGGAGAGTGTACTGCAAAATTGGTTTCCTCTTATTGTGTTCCCAATGACTTGTTATACCAAATGCAGAGTATAAAATGTATAAGAAATTGATCCTTTATGTTTCTTTTTGAAAATTAAATTCAGGTATACCTAGATTTACAGCACTAATGGAGCTGAAGTTTAACCTCCAAGGATTTTAAAACAGTACTGTACTCATCGCGAGATTGGGAGAAAGGCGAACTGGCACCATTTTTTTTTTTAAATCTTTTTTTTATTGAATAGAATCCAGGCATACAACAGGTAAACAGTTACATACATATGATCTAAAACTTTGTGATATTACAATAAAGGCTGGCTGAAAGATGCATGATATACAACAAGTAAGAACAAGAGATGTTAATTTAAAAAAATTAAGCTGAGTTGGATCAGGTTATAAACAAGTATGTCTGAGTATATACTTAACATAGGTACGACATGTTATCATGACTCATTTTGACCAAGATTTTTTCGATATCTGTTACCTGGACTCCCTCCTTTTTTAACTAATTTAACTAAACTAAACAAAACAATAAACTAAACAAAACACACCATTGTCCTCATAGATCTAAGAGTGAGTGCGCTGGTGCTGTGGCGGGATAAGATCATAGCTTCACAGTTCTTAGTCAGGTATAAGTGGTATGGTCAAGGTCAAGAGAGTATATTGCTCAGCACAATAAGACTGCAGTATCATTTACAGTTTGATCTAGACTAAGCCGTCGTGAGCATAATATTTGAACTTTTCTTCATATAACAACAACACAATAGTAAGGGGTGAATAGCGCTTTGGTCTCTGTGTTCTCAGTAAGAGCATGCAATATGGGAGAGGGCTGGCAGAAACCGAAAGGTTGGTTACAGAAGGATCCACTGACTTTTTGCTTTAAGTTATGGTAAAATCTAACTAAACAAATATGAGGTTGGTCTCTATATGTTGTCAGAAGCATGTTACATTAAAAATGAAATAAAAGTAATCTGAGTAGTTTCATGCCTGGCTGCCAATAACTCGCCAACAAAACTTTAGCTGAGTAGTAAAATAGCTTATAGTAAGTCCCCAAGGGGCATGGGTGATGTGACCAAAAGCTAATGTTACTTAATGTGTCAAGACAAATGTGGGACCAAGCAACTGTGTTTTTTGAGACTCATTTTGTAAAAAAAAATAAAAAAAATATATGGCTGGTAAAAGCAACCTTGAGGGGGTCCTAATGTTCATACTTTGCACCAAAAAGCCCAAATCAAAAGATAGTCAGAATGAGGTAGATCGATATATAAGTTACCCAACATTCTAAAACAAACAAGCCTGCATAATCTGTTAGGGTCTATCTAATAAGGCAACAGATGTAGGGGAGGGCACCCCATTAACTGCTAGGTTATTTTGCTCAATAATTCAAACATGCCTCCCCTGATATAAAAATGTATGCAGTTACCTAATCATTCCCAGGAAATATGAATGGTGTATGTGAGTGCACAGACCGTGCAAAATGATGAGACATATATGGATAAGTATTGAGACAACAGTTTGCAGAGACATTCTAAGAGTTGGCAGATGTAGTTTATGAGATATTTCTAATAAAAGCACAATGATAGAAACAAGACATGATAGCTATAGGGATGAGCAGAATTGACTCTGAACCCAATATACTGAGCTAAGTTGCGGTGTAAACACTTTATCTGTATGACTTTGAGTATGTGGATGGACTTGTATAAGAATAGTTATGGTAAGCCCGAATGTAGTAAAGCTTAGTTGGTTCCCTAAGGAAGCAGACTCAATGCAATCATTTATAGGTGCGGTGTGTCAGGTCTGGAAAACCCTTGTGGGAATTAGTGTAATTAAATATAATTATGCTTTGAATTCTGAAAGCAACAAGTTTCCAAACTTGGTCTGTTCCCCAGCATGTCAGTGAACAACTATAAGCAAAATGACATCATTACACTTGAACTGTGTCTGCTAATGGATTTTCATAAGTTGAAAAAACAAACATATATTATGCATCGGAGGCGGCCAAAATTTAACATATCTTAGATATCCCAGTGCATCAAACATATAGCGATGTGGCTGAGAATGACTAGTATCCTTGAGTTTGATAAAAGACCTAATAAAAATTAAGAATAATTAAATAAAAATAATAACAAACAAGGAAAAAGAGGACATCAACAATAAAAACTGTCTAACCTATTTGCAAAGAAAATTGATCCATGTGGGGATCAGCGTTTAACACAACCTGATACTGTGTATTGTCCAGTGCGATGTGGCCGGGTAGCCTGTTAGTCCAAACACATGAGAGTCAAGTCGTGTGTGATCCCTTCACTCTAGCCAACACCTACTTTGCCCAAGGCCAACGATCGACCACACAGGTCTGACAACCATCTAGGATTAAATACAACGCAGCGTGGAAAGAGCAGCTCCCCTGACAGAAAAGGCTGTGAGCACTGAGGGGGGTGTTCAGATGTGTTCTCCCTTGTTGTATTTGCAGGCAGACATAGTAAGAGTAGCTTGTTGCACTGTTGTTCCAAGCGATGATCCTGCAGCGGGACAGCGAGGCAGGCCAGTAGTGAGTCAAGACCGCTCCTTCTCTTATACATGTTTGGCATGTGGGTAATGTCGGGAGCTGTTTTGCAGGAGTGTTTAGTCGCCGTTGGCACTTCTATACAGCTTGATGACTCATTAACATTGCTTGGACTCCTGGCCTCCAAAATGGGGTTCACTGCTTTTACTAAGAGTGGCGTCACAGTGGGTGAGTTCAGGGGAGTCAAGCTCTCCAATTTATAGTGTGGTAGAGGTGTTGCGGCCGGACTGGAGTAAATAGCACTTGGGTTATCAGTCACAGTGGACCTTTGTGAGCGAGTGGGTAGTGAGTGTCCCAGGTTTCGTGAGGTTTGCCGTTATTTTGGTGGGGTAGGTCCTTCCAGCGTCTCGAACCATTCTATGCAGTCTCTCATAGCTGTGGGATAAACGGTCATTTGCGGGCATAAATACTGCTAGTATCTGCGCGGCAGTGATACACTCCGCTTCCATAGTTTGAAGATCAGTAGGCGGAAAGTCAATATATACAAAGTCCCTCGTGGGTTCTATTTTAGTAAAATGCCTTCCGGGGTAGAAGAGAATAGTATTCTTCTATCTGCTTAAGGTTCCCGGAAAACTTAAGTGTCAAGGTAGGTACAGATGGCTTAGTATGATGGCGATCTGGTAAAGATTAGAAGAGGATTTCTTCAGAGCAACAGAAGCTTGCAGTCATCTTCTAGATCCACCCACCGGAAGTCTGGCACCATTTTGTTATGCTCAGTTCGGTTTGTTTACAGCATTGCAGTCTGGCAAATGTTACTGCAGTAATTGTCACTATTTTACAGGTACTGGACAGTTTTTATTGAATACTAATTGAATACTCTGCTGTACTGTGCTATTGTTAAGCTAAACTTAGCGCTATTGCACACCTAATATATGTTGGTTCACATTTTTCAAGTTTTTAAACAGACTGGCAAGTGAAAAGAAAGCTAAAACCGCCTTGTTTCACTTCAAGGCAGTTTTCACTTTACAGCGGGGCTCCGTCCCTTAACCCACTGTATGAGCAAGGTATACCTGTAGCTGCATTTGCTTGTCAATAGCCAATACATAGAAACCTTATTGGAAGGCCAGTGGTTTCCATCATATAAGTACTGGGGTGCACATATTTTAGTGAGATGGGATCCACTTGTTTGTCAGTGTGATCCTGTGCATGCGCCAAATATAATACACTGTCAGAAAAAAAGAGTACAGTTGGGGTTCGTTAGTGAACAGTACAACTGATGTGGTTGTACCCTCAATGGGTCATAATTACACCTTAAGGAACTAATATGTACCATTTAAAGGTAAATAAGGTACAGATGTATTTACAACTGTCAAAGGGTCCTTGTCTGTAACATTTAATCCCCCCAAAAAGGTACAACACTTGTGTGACCAAAAGGTTGAGGGGGATTTCTGGTTCAAGGCTTCCAAACCCTGCAAGTCCATATAATTTGTGCACCTGAGCGTTATTGTTTCCCAAGATGGTAAACAGTTATCTCAATTTATCAATGAACACATAACTTGAACTTGCAGCAGTCACCAAAATTTATTTCAACATACATGTTGTACAGCAAAATAATTAATGTTCAATTGTTGTTGGTAATATGCAAGAGGTGGACAAAACAAAACAAAAAATACTTAACCCATATCTTCAATGATTCTGTGTTGCTGGTTCTAAATAGTACGCAAGCACTTAAAGGGATAGTAAACCCTAAAATTTTCTTTTATGATTCAGATAGAATATACAATTTTAAACAACTTTCCAATTTACTTCTACTATCAAATTTGCTTCATTCTCTTGTTATCCATTGCTGAAGGGACAGCATTGCACTACTGGCAGGAAGCTGAACACATCTAGTTAGCCAATCACAAGAGACAAATGTGTGCAGGCACCAATTAGCAGCAGCTCCTACTAGTGTATGATACGTTTTTTATTAATTTTTAACAAGGGATACTAAGAGAACGAAGCACATTTGAAAATAGAAGTAAATTTAAAAGTGTCTTAAAATGACATGTTCTATCTGAACCATGTAAGGTTAATTTTGACTTTCCTATTCCTTAAATTAACATTTTAATGTTTATATATAGAGCATCAAGAAGATAACCCTTACACATAAAGCAAATATATTAACTTAAATTACAAAGAACATTTTTAATTTAAAATCTGTAAAATAAACAAGCGCCACCATCTATCTGTTGGTTGAAAATTCCTGGACATAGTGTAACACAGCGCCATCTATTCATTACCAAAATGTATACTGGGGAAAAAACGTATTTGCATATATTTTGCATAGGGTAATAATTGTATTATTATGTTGTTTTCTATATGTTTTCTCTACGGTTTTGTTTTGTCATGTGTATCAGCATAAGTTAAATGATGTGTTGTTTAAAACAAGGCATTCTGAGTAGATTCTCAGTGTGGCTACTGTAAGTTTTTATTATTATTATTGTTGTTGTTATTTAAAGCTAGACAAATACTTATATACTTTCTGAGTAAGAGCACAGTAGATGAATGCATATTTGAATGTTATTGAATAAATTTGATGGAACAGCATTAATATGCTGTGTCAAGTACAAATTTGGCATCATGAGGTACAAAGGGCTCATCACTGGGGCAGTACCCTTAACAGGCCAAACTTGCACCATTTTAAGGGTACATTATGGTACCATATCATTGAGGTCCAGTTTAGTCACCAAAGGTACATATTTGCCTTTGAAAAATACAATCTGCAAGGGTACCAATATGTACCAATGTTAAAGGGTATAGTGGGTGTACCTTTGAGGGTACTGGCCCAGTGACAAGCTTTTGTACCCCTAAAGGTACAAAGTTTGCACATTTTTTTCTGACAGTGTTGTGTACAAAGTATCCTCAACTTTTCTTAATTAGAAATTAAAGATAAACACAAAGATCCTGATCCCCCTTTATAGCACACATGAATGTGCAACCTTTTCACAACATTACCCACAAAAAAATGCAACAGTCATCAAATTAATCAAAGCCCTTTACACAGACATGAGATAGAAAAGGGAACATACATTTCAAAAAATCATTAAAGAACCAGTCAACACAGTAGATTTGCATAATCAACAAATGCAAGATAAAAAGACAATGCAATATAACTTAGTCTGAACTTCAAAATGAGTAGATTTTTTTCAGACAATTTTTAATTTTTAAAAGTTGTCTTTTTCCACTCCCCTTGTACCATGTGACAGCCATCAGCCATTCACAAATGCATACACGTACCATGTGATAGAGATAAGCCATTCACAAACGCATACACACTTATTCTTGCACATGCTCAGTAGGAGCTGGTGACTCAAAAAGTTTAAATATAAAAAAAGACAGCACATTTTGTTAATGGAAGTAAATTGGAAAGTTGTTTAAAATGGCATGCCCTATCTAAATAATGAAAGTTTAATTTTGATTGAGTGTCCCTTTAAGAAAGAATGTGCCTTTCTTTGTCTGCAAAAGTGTTATGCTTGTTTATGGGCGTTTTAGTCATTATAGCTCCAGTGGAATGTACCTGTTACGATCTTTAACAGCACATGAAACACAAAATGTACTTCATATTAAAATGTTTAATTGCTGAAACTTTAACATCACAATATATATATACATTTATTTTGCTTATTTGTCTTTAAAATACAATCAGAAATGTGTGCCGCACAATAATTAATGAAAATCAGAAATGTGTTCCGCACAATAATTAATGGAAATCAGAAATGTGTGCCGCACAATAATTAATGGAAATCAGAAATGTGTGCCGCACAATAATTAATGGAAATCAGAAATGTGTGCCGTACAATAATTAATGGAAATCAGAGATGTGTGCCGCACAATAATTAATGGTAGCAGGCTGCTTTTTTCATAAATATAAACCTATGAATGTGCATCTGTATATTTAGTTATAGTGTGGAGATTATAAATTAATTTTGGTCTATTTGTATAAAAAAGGCAATTTAATAAATTGTAATGAATTAATGTTAATGGAGAGGAAATCCCCTTATCTTTCTGCTACTGCCTATGTGTGAGTACAACGCATGTTCATACCTCATATACATAGGCAAGGTTGTGATTGGTAAATTTGTTCTGGCTGAAAAGGATACCAATAAAAAGAAAAAAAGAAACACAACATAAAAATATACTAATTTGACAAAACAAAGCTGCTTTATTCATTATTGCTTAATGCAGCTTCTGATTAATTTTTAATATACCTTTAAAACACTTTTTCCACTTTTAGTCATTTTTGCCAACTATATAAAAGTGAAAGTAAAGTGAACGGCTCAGTTAAAACCTTCCATAAAAGACAATAAAAGCACCTCAGTTACTTCAAACAGATTTTATTCATTAAGAACATGCTATATAGAATAAAAACTACATCATTTGAACCTTTTCTTTTTAAATAGAACTTCTATATACATGGACATAAGGACTTAAAAAAAAAAAACAACAAAAACAATTGGTCATTCAGTGTATTACATTTCCAAATGTGCCTGAAACATTTGAACTGAATGTTTGTTTGTTTTTCTGACATTTTACCCCTCATTGAATTAAAAATAAAACATATTACAGTAATAAATGATACATCTTTATATTGTAACGTTGTTATCAACAAGTTTCCTTTGCAGCAGTGGGTACACCCTGTAAAATGTAAAAAAGAAAAAAAAGAAAAGAAAATATAACATTTGTGGCCTAAACCTGTTATTCCAAACACCGCTGCCTCAACAATCCAAAAAAGGCCTACTTTTTTTTTATATCCCTGCTGGAGTAAAAATAGGCAATTTACATGATTCAGTCATTTCAACTAACCAACTTGTGTCCTGGGTATGAGCTCCTTAAAATATTCCTTTTCCCAAGGGTCTATGGGCTTGAATGGAAATTTTCAGGCCTAGGAGTATTTCAGTCACTCTTCACCCTGAGTGCATATCATAATATTTCTTTTAAGAATTAAATTATTTCAATACAAATAATAAGTGAATTAGAATTATGAGTTCACAAAAAAAGTGCAAATTTGGGCAGTTATCAAGAATAAGAATATTTTTGTGAGTTAGTGTGAAAAATATCTTTTTTATGTGGGAAGAAATAAAGATAAATATTTAATAGCAAAATGACACACCAAAAGGTTTAAAATAAGCTGAAACCCTTTCATAAAAAAACCAATAATCTTTATTTATTTTTGCTCTGAAACGAGCAAACCCACGTGTCTTTTTTTTTTAATTTATTTATTTTTTAATATATCCCTCAATTTATTTATGTGTTTAAAATGTAATAAGGCAAGGGAAACCTATAGGAAAAAGCAGCAAAACAATACAGTTACAATCATTTTTTTTTCTTTTTTAGATTTTATCTTTTGACGACCATTAAAGAACTGTATATAATAAAATCTGGTTTATGGTATAATTTACTATATGACAATAATTCATAAACATTTAGTCTAAAAAATAAAACAAGTACAGCTATATTCTTCATGATACTCAGCAATGTTAAGATCGCTACTTTTTACTTTAAAAGAAAATAAGAAACATATCAAGTTTGATAATTAGGATGCCCACGTAATTGCATTTGAGAGAACTTGATACAGAAGCCTATGTATTATAAACCCCTCTAAATGAGTTCTCAGCAATAATATTTAAACCAACTGGCTTAAACCAAACACCCCATTAGCCCTGCAAATAGGTCAATGAGGATATATATTCAAGTATTAAACATGTACAGTGTAAAAGATTATTAGTGGATAAAACAATCATGTTTAAGACTAAAGAGTCCTTAAAATATCGCATCCCATCTCAAATTATGAGTTTTTGTTGTTTTGTTGCAGTAGTAAAAACAGTTGATTTTGCCAGAAGTAGCATTTTGGGCCAAAAAAAACAAGATTTTAGCAATGCGGATTAAAAATCAATTATCTACATCAGTATTTGATAGCATAGCAGTTCAGTCAGCCAAAATAGTTTCTGCAACTGGTCCAAACATGTTCGTTTAGCTGTTGGTGAGGCAGAGATTATTTGTTCAAAAACAAAAAAAAAACCCCACAAAATAAAAATCTTCCTTCACAGCTTTGAAAAATCCCTGGAGCTTTAGGTTTTTCTGTTCTTCATGCCCAATTTTTCAGATGACCTCTGTTAAAAATAAATAAATACATTTATTTTTATACCGCAAACAAACCAGCAATTGCACATATATTTTTTTACATGTTTATATATATATATATATATACATGCACAATAACTCCTCTGATCTTAGGTTTGAGAATATAAAGCACCAATAGAGGAATAGGTAGTAGGTGGGGTCACACAATGGCTCTCCCCAAAAGCTGTACTTTAGGAGTCACCTTTGACCCCAACATGTATGTATGTGTGTGTGTGTGTGTGTATATATATATATATATATATATATATATATACTGTATATTAACACACACATATTTATATATTTTCACATATGTACAGTACATACACACATAAGAAATCTGGTTGGCTACTAATAGCTTGCACATAAGCATTTTTTCCTCTTCCAGGAGTTTTGTGTAGATCTTACTGGGCAGCCTGCTAAAATACTAGACTATCCCATTGAATACTGGACACCTGCCAGCCCTATCTTTGGATTTCTACATGGACAGTGTAAAAATGGTAGTTTTGTAACCTGTTAGACACCTGATTTTTGGGTAATGCTAAAAAAAAATTGGGTTCGGCACTGAACCAGTTATTGAGCTGCTCTTAGCCCTTTGATCCCCAACTGCATTTACACATACATTTCACTAGTTTTTCTGTGAGCTGGCTGCACAAATCATACCTCTACTTTTTCCAAGCAGAACAAGCACTTTAAGGTCAAATTTATTATTTTATCACATATTGTTTGTCACCATTTTTTGCTAATCATGCAGAACTTGAGTTGGTATAAAATATTTTACAATAAAAATATGAGTTACATTTAAAAATGATAGAAAATACTGATTTCCTAGAGGGGTGGCCCATTGTTACCCCTGTTCAAACTCACCCAGTGTAGCAAAAATATATAAAAACATGCACCAAGTATAACATAGTTAGACTACATTTCCTAAAACATCAACTACTTTTACACAATTGTCCAGTCTCCTATTTATTTTGATTGCTGCAAAGCAGGATTTTTGCTTTCAAATAAGTGATCTTATGTTTCTCCATGTAATGTGTGAGTACAAGAAAGGGGATAGATAACCCTCTGATGTAATTTTCAATGCTTAAAAGGGACATGAAGCCTCACATATTTCTTTCATGGTTCAGATAGAGAATACTATTTTATAAACAACTTTCCAATTTACTTTTACTATTTAATATGCTTCATTTTCTTGGCATTCTTTGATGAAGAAGCAGCAGTGCATTGATAGCTAAATACATTGGATGAGCCAATAACATTAGGTATATATGTGCAGCCACAATCAGCAGCTCCTGAGCCTACCTAGGTAATGCTTTTCAACAAAGGATATCAAAAGAACTAAACTAATTAGATGTTAGAAGTAAAATAGAAAGTTGTTTAAAATTGCATGCTAACTACACTGTCTGTACTGTAACTGCAGACAGGTAATTGGCCACAGCTGCGCTATTTATAGCAAATAGCCTAATGTGTGCAGTATCTTTTAAGAAAAGGAGAATTTTATAATATATATTAAAATTAAAATAGGTTTAAAAAGTTGGTTTAAAATTGGTTTAAAAAACTTTATAACATAAAAAATCAATCAATTAAGCAATGCATTACAAAAAAGAAATAACAAAATATACAATACAATTCAAGAATATACACAGTTAATACACATCACAATTAACATAACACAATTAATTTAAAATGATACCGTATAGCTTCTAGTGAATATCACAAAAAGGCAGTCTCTTATAGCAGCTTGAAAGTCAGTTATGGCTGATAGAGTCTTTTTAAACAAGTCAGACGTCGTCAAGCAAGCTTTTAGTGAATTCCCAGCAAGCAGCAAGCAGAGTGTTAGTCGCAAGGAGTAGCAGAAAAGCGACAGGATGACCAAATATCGGAGTGTAGTCTCAAATGTCCCTTTCCGATTAGGCGCTTCTCTCACAGATATTTTACCGGCGTCTCACGGGAAAACAGTGGAAAGTCTCCAGCGGTATCCTCAAGCTCCCAGAGTATGATTGTCACGCCATACGGATCTTCAGGCTACGGAAGCCCAGATAGGACACAGTTCAAAGCAACGCGTTTCGGCTGTTACACAGCCTTTCTCAAGCTCAGTGCTGTGGTGTCCTCATTCTTTGGATTTATACATTCATTCATTAAAGCGATATTCACTTCAGCTGGATACATTGGGCTTTGTATGGTCAAACACAAATATAATTATAATTCATATATAAAACAAGGCAAATGGAAATAAAGGCAAATGGAAATAAAAACCTTCTCCTTTTATCTTACAAGCAGAGGTATTGAGGCTAAAATAAATTAAATAAATTAAAATTTATATTTAAAATAAAAGTTTATATTTAAAATAAAGTTTATTTGGTCTTAGATTAGAATCATTATATTAAAAGAGGTGCAATAGATTTTACAATATAATGACAATACGAGGCACTAAATTTAAAACTCAACTTAATTTGATTTAAGGAGATTATATAATATTTACTGTTAATGATGAGCAAAATTTGAATGAGTATTGTAAAAGGAAATCCATATGTTAAAAATTTTAATTTATACCCTAAAATTCATAGAATAAAAATGTATGAATTAAAATGGTGGGATAAAATTTTAACATAAAATTCACAATATAAAATTTACAATATAAAATATTATGGCATACGAATCCTTGGCATAAAAGTTCAAAGTATAAAGGTCCATATTGGGAAAAATGCACAACATAAAATTTTATAATTTAAATTCTAAATTATAAAATTCTAATTTAAAATTTAAGATACAAATTTGAAATCCGAAATTCAATAATTACCCTATTCTATCTCAGATGACAATTCAAATCTAGTTCTAAATTAAGGCCTTGGGGTGTTAGGGAGTTCAATTGGAATATCCATTTACCCTCCCTTTTTAGAATTTCATTATGGAGATCGCCTCCTCTCCAATGGTTGGAGACTTTATCAATACCCATAAATCTGAAATGTGCAAGGTTTGTATTATTGCATGCCGCAAAATGCTTTGGGACTGGTAGGTCTTTATAACGATCTTTAGTATGATGCTCAATGGATAGGATATGCTCCCGTATCCTATCTCTCAGAGGTCTCTCAGATTCGCCTACATATTGGGCCCCACATTTGCATTCTAACATATAAATCACATTTCTATCTGTACACCTAATCATTTGGGAAATTCTAAAAAGTTCCCCAGTGCTTTTAGATTTAACTTCCTTCTTTTTAAGTCCGTATTGACAAGATTTGCATTTATAGCAGGGAAAGAAACCCTTTAGGTCCTTCCCCCATAAATCCTTTTTACTTTTATCTTGACCTTGTTTCAAATCTGAAGGAGCAAGTTTAATTTTTAGATTTTTTGCCTTTCTATAGACTTTTTGAGGTTTATTTGGTAAAAGTGAACCTAACTTCTCATCTGTTTTTAAAATATTCCAATGTCGCTTTAATATTCTATTATATTTTTGTTGCCACTATACGTTGTGATGAATGGTATAAACATAGATGAATCAGTTTCATTTCTAACCTTCTTAGTATTATTCAAAATTTGATCCCAATCTAAATCTCGTACATTTTTTATAGTGGTTTCTAAGGCCTCTATAGGATATCCCCTATCTTTAAATTTTCTTTTCAAAATTGATGATTGGGCATCATAATCTGACATTGTACTACAATTTTTTCTCATTCTCAGGAACTGACCCTTTGGGATATTTTTCTTCCATTGAGTGTGATGGCAGCTCAACTGATGGATGTAATTGTTCGCATCCACATGTTTAAAATGGGTTCTTGTGTTCAACCTATTACCACTCGCATATATTTCTAGATCCAGAAATTGTATAGTGGTATTACTCTTTTCACAAGTGAACTTTAGATTTTTCTCATTAAGGTTAATAGAAGAAATAAATTCATCCAAACTCTCTGTACTTCCATGCCAAATCATAAATATATTGTCTATATAACGTCTATAGGTGACCAGGTTTGCCTCCAGTTGGCCACTCTCCAAAAATCTCTTTTACCACAGGCCCATAAACAAATTAGCATAACTAGGGGCAAACCTGGTCCCCATAGCTGTGCCCTGCTCCTGATTATAGAAAGTATCCATAAATGAAAAATAATTATGTCT
This sequence comes from Bombina bombina, assembly GCF_027579735.1. Taxonomy (NCBI): domain Eukaryota; kingdom Metazoa; phylum Chordata; class Amphibia; order Anura; family Bombinatoridae; genus Bombina; species Bombina bombina. Next base: position 704,318,174 of record NC_069502.1, on the reverse strand, counting down.
TAGAATAAATTCTATATAGTCCAGAATAAAACGTATTGTCATTATATTGTAAAATCTATTGCACCTCTTTTAATATAATGATTCTAATCTAAGACCAAATAAACTTTATTTTAAATATAAACTTTTATTTTAAATATAAATTTTAATTTATTTAATTTATTTTAGCCTCAATACCTCTGCTTGTAAGATAAAAGGAGAAGGTTTTTATTTCCATTTGCCTTGTTTTATATATGAATTATAATTATATTTGTGTTTGACCATACAAAGTCCAATGTATCCAGCTGAAGTGAATATCGCTTTAATGAATGAATGTATAAATCCAAAGAATGAGGACACCACAGCACTGAGCTTGAGAAAGGCTGTGTAACAGCCGAAACGCGTTGCTTTGAACTGTGTCCTATCTGGGCTTCCGTAGCCTGAAGATCCGTACGGCGTGACAATCATACTCTGGGAGCTTGAGGATACCGCTGGAGACTTTCCACTGTTTGCCCGTGAGACGCCGGTAAAATATCTGTGTGAGAAGCGCCTAATCGGAAAGGGACATTTGAGACTACACTCCGATATCTGGTCATCCTGACGCTTTTCTGCTACTCCTTGCGACTAACACTCTGCTTGCTGGGAATTCACTAAAAGCTTGCTTGACGACGTCTGACTTGTTTAAAAAGACTCTATCAGCCATAACTGACTTTCAAGCTGCTATAAGAGACTGCCTTTTTGTGATATTCACTAGAAGCTATACAGTATCATTTTAAATTAATTGTGTTATGTTAATTGTGATGTGTATTAACTGTGTATATTCTTAAATTGTATTGTATATTTTGTTATTTTTTTTTTAATGCATTGCTTAATTGATTGATTTTTTATGTTATAAAGTTTTTTAAACCCATTTTAAACCAACTTTTTAAACCTATTTTAATTTTAATATATATTATAAAATTCTCCTTTTCTTAAAAGATACTGCACACATTAGGCTATTTGCTATAAATAGCGCAGCTGTGGCCAATTACCTGTCTGCAGTTACACTACAGACAGTGTAGTTAACCTGTCCATTACTAGAACATAAGGTGTGAGGGATTCCTTATATATACACTGCTGCTTTGTGTTTTTAATTCCAGCGCTGAGGTTTACTATCTTTTTTACTATATCTGTATTCATATCCCTTAAAATCCTCTAGCAGCAGGAATTATGGCAGACATTAGCAATAATGATAATGTATTTGAATATAGGACTAATCTATATAAAGATATCTATAATTTATTATCAAAAGATAAATTACATATAGAAACTACAATAACTACAGAAAAATTAGATACACTTGCAGAATTGATGAGGGAACTACAAACCAAAATGGTAGCTGAATTTAAACATAGAACAGAATTCATTTTTATAGAAAAATATTTAGAACATAAAAGGGTCCCAAGAGGGCTAAGAATAAAGAAGGAATGTTCTTTTAAAATTGATGAAATAGATTTTAAAACAAAATGGAATGATATATTGGAAGAGGCATCATTTAAACTAATGAAGTTAATTAAAGAGTATAGGGCAGAAATTTTGAAAAATTTAGAAATTGAAATACGCTCCCTAGAAGAAAAAATTAATGAACATAATGAATATAATATATAAGAGTTAGAAGAATATAAAGTGAAAGAAAAAGAAATTAAAATCCTCATGGATAAAACAAAAGAAGAGATATTAGCAATAAAAATTAGAAAATTTGAGAGGGATCGTGATGACTATTTATTACATGAAAATAAACCTGATCCAGAAAAATATATTTCCCATAGATGGCGATATAATGATAAAATAGAGAAGAAAAATGTTAATGATGGGCAAATGAATGATCCCTCCAAACAACATGAAAATCTATATAAATCTCAGTCTGAGTCCTACAGACCTAACAGAGTACAACCAAATAAAATTAATGAGCAGAAATTCTATTCCAATGGCTCTGAACAAGGAAAGTATCAGAGTAATTGGAATCGAAGGGAAAATTACCATGACAATAGAGGCCAATATCGGAATATGGGCCACTACGGTGGAGGTAATTCTCTAGGACAAAATGGCAATTGGAATTATCAAAATAATAGGGGGTTTAGAAGGCAAGATCAAAGGGGAAGATTTAACCAATTCAATTGTTATGATGACAATTTACATAATTATGATAATAGAAGATTTGAAAGAACTAATGGAGAAGGTTGGAGAAGTCAACATTATAGTAATAGTAATAATGGATATGTCAGAAATAATGACAACCATCATTGGAGGCAGTCTAATGATAGAAATTACAATAGAACACCAAGCCATGTACAAACCTCTAATTGATTTGAAGTGCTAAATAGACCTGATATTAATCCTAAATGAAATTCTCCAAAAGGCCAAAAGGCTAAAGAAAAAAACTAAACATTTAACTAATAAAGATACACAAATTCCACATCTCATTTTTTAGAATTAAGCCAAACAAAAGAGACCAAACAGTTAACACAAAGAGAGGGAATAAAAAGAAGATCCTCAGAAAGAGAGGAAATAGAGGAGGATCACGAATGGTTAAAAAAAAACAAAAAAAAAATCATAAATACAGCTAATACAGATAATAAAGGAATTTTTAATTTAAGTGGTATAAGTTTAAATAAAACACAAGAAGAGGTTCTCAGTAAGGGCCTTACATTTGCCCCTACAGCAAAGTTGGATACATTTGGGACATATATAGATGCTCACAAATTTATCAGGAAGCTAACTGTCATGAACCCCAATTGAAACAGGGCCATATTGTAGAAGATAAATTTAAACACACTAACTTAAAGGAAAAATCATGTTTTTATCCAAATTATGATAAAGGCCCACAAGTAGAGACCTTTGAAAAATTGATACTAAAAGATATTGGCAATATTAACAAAAAGAAATTAGATAATCTTAAAAACAATTTGAGTAAAAAACAATTACAAGTGATAAGAGACCTTGAAAGAGATAACAACTTGATAATAAAGCCTGCGGACAAGGGGGGGGTATTGTGATTTTAAGTTTTAATCAATACACTGAAATGGGTCAGAACATCTTAGGAGATGAAATTACCTATAAAAAATTGAGCCATAATCCAACAATGGAGTATACGGATTCTCTGAAGGAACTGTTAGACCTAGGTTTTAAGAAAGGAATATTAACAGAAAAAGAAAGAAACTATCTGTTACCTAGTTTTCCAAAAATACCTCTCCTATATAGTCTTCCTTAGATTCATAAATCGTTGGAAAAACCCCCGGGGAGGCCAATTATCTCAGGGATAGATTCTATTACCTCTAACCTCTCTGAGTATATTGATTTATTTCTACAATAATATGTAAAGAATCTACCGTCCTATTTAAAGGACTCCAAAGATATATTGAATCTAGTGGAAAATATAGATTGGCAAGAAGGTGATTTGCTTGTGACCTGTGATGTCACTTCACTACATACTTGTATAGCACATAAAGATGGGTTGGAGGATATTGAATATTTTTTAGATTTAGATGAACAGATATTAGATGATCAAAAATGTTTTATTCTGGACTGTATAGAATTTATTCTAAGACATAATTATTTTTCATTTATGGATACTTTCTATAATCAGGAGCAGGGCACAGTTATGGGGACCAGGTTTGCCCCTAGTTATGCTAATTTGTTTATGGGCCTGTGGGAAAAGAGATTTTTGGAGAGTGGCCAACTGGGGGCAAACCTAGTCACCTATAGATGTTATATAGACAATATATTTATGATTTGGCATGGAAGTACAGAGAGTTTGGATGAATTTATTTCTTCTATGAACCTTAATGAGAAAAATCTAAAGTTCACTTGTGAAAAGAGTAATACCACTATACAATTTCTGGATCTAGAAATCTATGTGAGTGGTAATAGGTTGAACACAAGAACCCATTTTAAACATGTGGATGCGAACAAGAACATCCATCAGTTGAGCTGCCATCACACTCAATGGAAGAAAAATATCCCAAAGGGACAGTTCCTGAGAATGAGAAAAAATTGTAGTACAATGTCAGATTATGATGCCCAATCATCAATTTTGAAAAGAAAATTTAAAGATAGGGGATATCCTATAGAGGCCTTAGAAACCACTATAAAAAATGTACGAGATTTAGATAGGGATCAAATTTTGAATAATACTAAAAAGGTTAGAAATGAAACGGATTCATCTATGTTTATACCATTCATCACAACGTATAGTGGCAACAAAAATATAATAGAAAGAATATTAAAGAGACATTGGAATATTTTAAAAACAGATGAGAAGTTAGGTTTACTTTTACCAAATAAACCTCAAATAGTCTATAGAAAGGCAAAAAATCTAAAAATTAAACTTGCTCCTTCAGATTTGAAACAAGGTCAAGATAAAAGTAAAAAGGATTTATGGGGGAAGGACCTAAAGGGTTTCTTTCCCTGCTATAAATGCAAATCTTGTCAATACGGACTTAAAAAGAAGGAAGTTAAATCTAACAACACTGGGGAAATTTTTAGAATTTCCCAAATGATTAGGTGTACAGATAGAAATGTGATTTATATGTTAGAATGCAAATGTGGGGCCCAATATGTAGGCGAATCTGAGAGACCTCTGAGAGATAGGATACGGGAGCATATCCTATCCATTGAGCATCATACTAAAGATCGTTATAAAGACCTCCCAGTCCCAAAGCATTTTGCGGCATGCAATAATGCAAACCTTGCACATTTCAGATTTATGGGTATTGATAAAGTCTCCAACCATTGGAGAGGAGGCGATCTCCATAACGAAATTCTAAAAAGGGAGGGTAAATGGATATTCCAATTGAACTCCCTAACACCCCAAGACCTTAATTTAGAACTAGATTTGAATTGTCATCTGAGATAGAATAGGGTAATTATTGAATTTTGGATTTCAAATTTGTATCTTAAATTTTAAATTAGAATTTTATAATTTAGAATTTAAATTATAAAATTTTATGTTGTGCATTTTTTCCAATATGGACCTTTTTACTTTGAACTTTTATGCCAAGGATTCTTATGCCATAATATTTTATATTATAAATTTTATATTGTGAATTTTATGTTAAAATTTTATCCCACCATTTTAATTCATAAATTTTTATTCTATGAATTTTAGGGTATAAATTAAAATATTTAACATATGGATTTCCTTTTACAATACTCATTCAAATTTTGCTCATCATTAACAGTAAATATTATATAATCTCCTTAAATCAAATTAAAGTTGAGTTTTAAATTTAGTGTCTCATATTGTCATTATATTGTAAAATCTATTGCACCTCTTTTAATATAATGATTCTAATCTAAGACCAAATAAACTTTATTTTAAATATAAACTTTTATTTTAAATATAAATTTTAATTTATTTAATTTATTTTAGCCTCAATACCTCTGCTTGTAAGATAAAAGGAGAAGGTTTTTATTTCCATTTGCCTTGTTTTATATATGAATTATAATTATATTTGTGTTTGACCATACAAAGCCCAATGTATCCAGCTGAAGTGAATATCGCTTTAATGAATGAATGTATAAATCCAAAGAATGAGGACACCACAGTACTGAGCTTGAGAAAGGCTGTGTAACAGCCGAAACGCATTGCTTTGAACTGTGTCCTATCTGGGCTTCCGTAGCCTGAAGATCCGTACGGTGTGACAATCATACTCTGGGAGCTTGAGGATACCACTGGAGACTTTCCACTGTTTGCCCGTGAGACACCGGTAAAATATCTGTGAGAGAAGCGCATAATTGGAAAGGGACATTTGAGACTACACTCCGATATCTGGTCATCCTGTCGCTTTTCTGCTACTCCTTGCGACTAACACTCTGCTTGCTGCTTGCTGGGACTCTATCAGCCATAACTGACTTTCAAGCTGCTATAAGAGACTGCCTTTTTGTGATATTCACTAGAAGCTATACGGTATCATTTTAAATTAATTGTGTTATGTTAATTGTGATGTGTATTAACTGTGTATATTCTTGAATTGTATTGTATATTTTGTTATTTCTTTTTTGCAATGCATTGCTTAATTGATTGATTTTTTATGTTATAAAATTTTTTAAACCAATTTTAAACCAACTTTTTAAACCTATTTTAATTTTAATATATATTATAAAATTCTCCTTTTCTTAAAAGATACTGCACACATTAGGCTATTTGCTATAAATAGCGCAGCTGTGGCCAATTACCTGTCTGCAGTTACACTACAGACAGTGTAGTTAACCTGTCCATTACCAGAACATAAGGTGTGAGGGATTTCTTATATATACACTGCTGCTTTGTGTTTTTAATTCCAGCGCTGAGGTTTACTATCTTTTTTACTAAAATTGCATGCTATCTGAATCATAAAAAAACAGGTTTCATGTCTCTTTAAAGGGACAGTCTACTTGAAAATTTTTATTGTAAAAAAAAAAAAAGATTATCTTTTTAAAAACTATTCCCCAGTTTTGCATAACCAATACTGTACTTTTTACCTTTATGATTAGCTTGTGTCTAAGCCTTTGCAGACTGGCCCCTTATCTCAGTGCTTTTTACAAACTTACATTTTAGCAAATTAGTGCTGGCACTTGCATATCTCTGTTGGAGATGTTATCTATATTGCACACATGAACTAGCACTGTCTTGATGTGAAAAGGTATTAAAATGCATTGAGATAAGAAGTGGCCTGCAGGGGATTAGAAATTGGCAGAGGGTTAGAAGTTATAAAGTATATTAAAAGGGACATCAAACACTAAAATACTAGATAGAATGATGCATTCAAAGAAAATATATCTCTGTAAATAACATGTAAATACATTTTTAAAAATGCCATTAGTTGTTTAAACAATGACAAAATAAGTTGTAAAGCTGCCATGTTGTACCTTAGGTTACTTTCTCTGCTGTGGCCAATTAGTAACAGATATAAATAGGTCCCAGGACTGTGCAGCCAATGGCTGTATGGAATATAACAGTGTTCTGCACTTCCATTTCTAACAGGAACTGAAATGCTCACAATTTCAGAATAGAATTACAGGTAAAGGGGACAAAATAAATAATGAAAGTATATTGTAGAGGTTTTTTTATATATACAATTTATTAGTTTATATTACCATCTAAAAATGTTTAATGCACTTTTAAAATAACAATGTTGGTTGTGCAAAGCTTGGGAGTGGGTAGTAAAGGATTTTATCTTTTTAAAAAATAAAATCAAGTAGACTGTTCCCTTTAAGGTTCTCTGATCACCTAATAGTCAAAAGGGCATTTCTTCTGATAGTTAGTGTCCTTTTTTAAAGTCCAGAGCACATTTAAAGTCACCTTGTAGACAGGTAATTATAATTTCCATGACTATTACCTGCTGCCTGAAGAGGCATGTAGAAGACAAGGACTACAACATTTAGTTATAGTGTACAAAAATATACTCGTCACTAAATATGGCAAATTGAAATGTTATACTTGCTAATAAATAAAATAAATATTTTTAAAACATTAGGAGCACAAGTTCCACATCTGTTATGTTTTATGGTTATTTATACCGGTTGAACCATATTGTATGTCATGTAAATGTTTTTCAATAAAGTTATTGAAATGTAAAAAAAAAATGGTTAAGTAAGACAAATGCAAAACAGATGTACAGCAACAAATGTTTTCATATAAAGAAACAACTTACCTGTTGTTTGTGGAGTTTGTACATTATCTACTTGGGGGAGAGAAACTAGGGCCCCTTTTTCTTCAAAAGCTAAAATTGGTTTTAAAGGAATCTCTTGGCTACTGTCCCCATCATTGTTTAGAGAATCCAGTCGGACTGCTTTAGTTCCAACAGGTAAATTTATGATCTCTTCAAAATTGTTGTTGTTGTTTTGTGCACATAATCCATTTTCCTTTGGTTGGTTGTCTGTACTTAAAACACTGAGCATTTTTTAGAGGGGAAACATGAAAAGTTAATTAATACATTAAATAATATAGTAAAATCACAATGTTATATATAAAACAGCTAACAAAGGGACATAAAAGTACCATTTGAAGTATACACTAGTGAATTTCAAATGTTGCCAGAAGTTTTTTTATGATACATTTTTCATCTGAGACTCCATTAGGATACACAGAATCCATGTGATGTGGCTTGGAGGGAGCATGCATAAGTAAATAGGTACAGGTGCAGTGCACACATCTGAGCATGCGTAAGAAACAGATACAGGTGCACACATCCGAGCATGTGTAAGGAACAGATACAGGTGCACACATCCGAGCATGTGTAAGGAACAGGTGCACACATCCGAGCATGTGTAAGGAACAGATACAGGTGCACACATCCGAGCATGTGTAAGGAACAGGTGCACACATCCGAGCATGTGTAAGGAACAGGTACAGGTGCACACATCCGAGCATGTGTAAGAAACAGGTACAGGTGCACACATCCGAGCATGTGTAAGGAACAGGTGCACACATCCGAGCATGTGTAAGGAACAGGTGCACACATCCGAGCATGTGTAAGGAACAGGTACAGGTGCACACATCCGAGCATGTGTAAGAAACAGGTACAGGTGCACACATCCGAGCATGTGTAAGGAACAGGTGCACACATCCGAGCATGTGTAAGGAACAGGTACAGGTGCACACATCCGAGCATGTGTAAGAAACAGGTACAGGTGCACACATCTGAGCATGCGTAAGAAACAGGTACATGTGCACACATCCGAGCATGTGTAAGAAACAGATACAGGTGCACACATCTGAGCATGCGTAAGAAACAGGTACAGGTGCACACATCCGAGCATGCGTAAGAAACAGATACAGGTGCACACATCTGAGCATGCGTAAGAAACAGATACAGGTGCACACATCTGAGCATGTGTAAGGAACAGATACAGGTGCACACATCTGAGCATGTGTAAGAAACAGGTACAGGTGCACACATCTGAGCATGTGTAAGGAACAGGTACAGGTGCACACATCCGAGCATGTGTAAGGAACAGATACAGGTGCACACATCCGAGCATGTGTAAGGAACAGATACAGGTGCACACATCTGAGCATGTGTAAGGAACAGGTACAGGTGCACACATCCGAGCATGCGTAAGAAACAGATACAGGTGCACACATCCGAGCATGTGTAAGGAACAGGTACAGGTGCACACATCCGAGCATGTGTAAGGAACAGATACAGGTGCACACATCCGAGCATGTGTAAGGAACAGATACAGGTGCACACATCCGAGCATGTGTAGGGAACAGATACAGGTGCACACATCCGAGCATGTGTAAGGAACAGATACAGGTGCACACATCCGAGCATGAGTAAGAAGCAGATACAGGTGCACACATCCGAGCATGAGTAAGAAGCAGATACAGGTGCACACATCCGAGCATGCATAAGAAACAAGTACAGGTGCACAGATCCGAGCATGCATAAGAAACAGGTACAGGTGCACACATCCGAGCATGCGTAAGAAGCAGGTACAGGTGCACACATCCGAGCATGCATAAGAAACAGATACAGGTGCACACATCCGAGCATGTGTAAGGAACAGATACAGGTGCACACATCCGAGCATGCATAAGAACAGGTACAGGTGCACACATCCGAGCATGCATAAGAACAGGTACAGGTGCACACATCCGAGCATGCATAAGAAACAGATACAGGTGCACACATCCGAGCATGTGTAAGGAACAGATACAGGTGCACACATCCGAGCATGTGTAAGGAACAGATACAGGTGCACACATCCGAGCATGTGTAAGAAACAGGTACAGGTGCACACATCCGAGCATGAGTAAGAAGCAGATACAGGTGCACACATCCGAGCATGAGTAAGAAACAAGTACAGGTGCACAGATCCGAGCATGCATAAGAAACAGGTACAGGTGCACACATCCGAGCATGTGTAAGAAACAGGTACAGGTGCACACATCCGAGCATGCGTAAGAAACAGGTACAGGTGCACACATCCGAGCATGCGTAAGAAACAGGTACAGGTGCACACATCCGAGCATGTGTAAGAAACAGGTACAGGTGCACACATCCGAGCATGCGTAAGAAACAGATACAGGTGCACACATCCGAGCATGCGTAAGAAACAGGTACAGGTGCACACATCCGAGCATGAGTAAGAAACAGGTACAGGTGCACACATCCGAGCATGCGTAAGAAGCAGGTACAGGTGCACACAACCGAGCATGCGTAAGAAACAGGTACAGGTGCACACATCCGAGCATGTGTAAGGAACAGATACAGGTGCACACATCCGAGCATGTGTAAGGAACAGATACAGGTGCACACATCCGAGCATGCGTAAGAAACAGGTACAGGTGCACACATCCGAGCATGTGTAAGGAACAGGTACAGGTGCACACATCCGAGCATGTGTAAGAAACAGGTACAGGTGCACACATCCGAGCATGCGTAAGAAACAGGTACAGGTGCACACATCCGAGCATGAGTAAGAAACAGATACAGGTGCACACATCCGAGCATGTGTAAGGAACAGATACAGGTGCACACATCCGAGCATGTGTAAGAAACAGATACAGGTGCACACATCCGAGCATGTGTAAGAAACAGGTACAGGTGCACACATCCGAGCATGCGTAAGAAACAGGTACAGGTGCACACATCCGAGCATGCGTAAGAAGCAGATACAGGTGCACACATCCGAGCATGTGTAAGGAACAGATACAGGTGCACACATCCGAGCATGAGTAAGAAGCAGATACAGGTGCACACATCCGAGCATGAGTAAGAAGCAGATACAGGTGCACACATCCGAGCATGCATAAGAAACAAGTACAGGTGCACAGATCCGAGCATGCATAAGAAACAGGTACAGGTGCACACATCCGAGCATGCGTAAGAAGCAGGTACAGGTGCACACATCCGAGCATGCATAAGAAACAGATACAGGTGCACACATCCGAGCATGTGTAAGGAACAGATACAGGTGCACACATCCGAGCATGCATAAGAACAGGTACAGGTGCACACATCTGAGCATGAGTAAGAAACAGATGCACACATCCGAGCATGCGTAAGAAGCAGATACAGCTGCACACATCCAAGCATGCATAAGAAGCAGGTACAGGTGCACACATCCAAGCATGCATAAGAAACAGGTACAGGTGCACATCCGAGCATGCATAAGAAACAGGTACAGGTGCACATCCGAGCATGCATAAGAAACAGATACAGGTGCACACATCCGAGCATGCATAAGAAACAGATTCAGGTGCACACATCCGAGCATGCATAAGAAACAGGTACAGGTGCACATCCGAGCATGCATAAGAAACAGGTACAGGTGCACATCCGAGCATGCATAAGAAACAGATACAGGTGCACACATCCTAGCATGCATAAGAAACAGGTACAGGTGCACACATCCGAGCATGCATAAGAAACAGGTACAGGTGCACACATCCGAGCATGAGTAAGAAACAGATACAGGTGCACACATCCGAGCATGTGTAAGGAACAGATACAGGTGCACACATCCGAGCATGTGTAAGAAACAGGTACAGGTGCACACATCCGAGCATGCGTAAGAAACAGGTACAGGTGCACACATCCGAGCATGCGTAAGAAGCAGATACAGGTGCACACATCCGAGCATGTGTAAGGAACAGATACAGGTGCACACATCCGAGCATGAGTAAGAAGCAGATACAGGTGCACACATCCGAGCATGAGTAAGAAGCAGATACAGGTGCACACATCCGAGCATGCGTAAGAAACAAGTACAGGTGCACAGATCCGAGCATGCATAAGAAACAGGTACAGGTGCACACATCCGAGCATGCGTAAGAAGCAGGTACAGGTGCACACATCCGAGCATGCATAAGAAACAGATACAGGTGCACACATCCGAGCATGTGTAAGGAACAGATACAGGTGCACACATCCGAGCATGCATAAGAGGTACAGGTGCACACATCCGAGCATGCATAAGAAACAGATACAGGTGTACACATCCGAGCATGTGTAAGGAACAGATACAGGTGCACACATCCGAGCATGTGTAAGGAACAGATACAGGTGCACACATCCGAGCATGTGTAAGAAACAGGTACAGGTGCACACATCCGAGCATGAGTAAGAAGCAGATACAGGTGCACACATCCGAGCATGCGTTAGAAACAAGTACAGGTGCACAGATCCGAGCATGCATAAGAAACAGGTACAGGTGCACACATCCGAGCATGCGTAAGAAACAGGTACAGGTGCACACATCCGAGCATGCGTAAGAAACAGGTACAGGTGCACACATCCGAGCATGCATAAGAAACAGATACAGGTGCACACATCCGAGCATGCATAAGAAACAGATACAGGTGCACACATCCGAGCATGCATAAGAAACAGGTACAGGTGCACACATCTGAGCATGCATAAGAAACAGGTACAGGTGCACACATCCGAGCATGCCTAAGAAACAGATACAGGTGCACACATCCGAGCATGCCTAAGAAACAGATACAGGTGCACACATCTGAGCATGCGTAAGAAACAGATACAGGTGCACACATCCGAGCATGCATAAAAATCAGATACAGGTGCACATCTGAGCATGCGTAAGAAACAGGTACAGGTGCACACATCCAAGCATGCCTAAGAAACAGATACAGGTGCACACATCCGAGCATGCGTAAGAAACAGATACAGGTACACACATCCAAGCATGTGTAAGAAACAGATACAGGTGCACATCTGAGCATGCGTAAGAAACAGGTACAGGTGCACACATCCGAGCATGCCTAAGAAACAGATACAGGTGCACACATCCGAGCATGCCTAAGAAACAGATACAGGTGCACATCTGAGCATGCGTAAGAAACAGGTACAGGTGCACACATCCGAGCATGCGTAAGAAACAGGTACAGGTGCACACATCTGAGCATGAGTAAGAAACAGATGCACACATCCGAGCATGCGTAAGAAGCAGATACAGCTGCACACATCCAAGCATGCATAAGAAACAGGTACAGGTGCACACATCCAAGCATGCATAAGAAACAGGTACAGGTGCACACATCCAAGCATGCATAAGAAACAGGTACAGGTGCACACATCCGAGCATGCGTAAGAAACAGGTACAGGTGCACACATCTGAGCATGAGTAAGAAACAGATGCACACATCCGAGCATGCGTAAGAAGCAGATACAGCTGCACACATCCAAGCATGCATAAGAAGCAGGTACAGGTGCACACATCCAAGCATGCATAAGAAACAGGTACAGGTGCACATCCGAGCATGCATAAGAAACAGGTGCACATCCGAGCATGCATAAGAAACAGGTACAGGTGCACATCCGAGCATGCATAAGAAACAGATACAGGTGCACACATCCGAGCATGCATAAGAAACAGATACAGGTGCACACATCCGAGCATGCATAAGAAACAGGTACAGGTGCACATCCGAGCATGCATAAGAAACAGGTACAGGTGCACATCCGAGCATGCATAAGAAACAGATACAGGTGCACACATCCTAGCATGCATAAGAAACAGGTACAGGTGCACACATCCGAGCATGCATAAGAAACAGGTACAGGTGCACACATCCGAGCATGCATAAGAAACAGGTACAGGTGCACACATCCAAGCATGCATAAGAAACAGGTACAGGTGCACACATCCAAGCATGCATAAGAAACAGGTACAGGTGCACACATCCGAGCATGCATAAGAAACAGGTACAGGTGCACACATCCGAGCATGCATAAGAAACAGGTACAGGTGCACACATCTGAGCATGCATAAGAAACAGGTACAGGTGCACACATCCGAGCATGCATAAGAAACAGGTACAGGTGCACACATCTGAGCATGCATAAGAAACAGGTACAGGTGCACACATCCAAGCATGCATAAGAAACAGGTACAGGTGCACACATCCGAGCATGCATAAGAAACAGGTACAGGTGCACACATCCGAGCATGCATAAGAAACAGGTACAGGTGCACACATCCGAGCATGCATAAGAAACAGGTACAGGTGCACACATCCGAGCATGCATAAGAAACAGGTACAGGTGCACACATCCGATCCGAGCATGCATAAGAAACAGGTACATGTGTATACTAGAAGAGACCTGGGTTGTGAGAAATTATATCAAATATCCTTATAATTTATATATTTAATAAATACAATTATATAATTTTTAAATTAGATTGTTATGTCCCTTTAATTAATGCAAGACAAAAGATGTGTATATAAAACTTTTTCTAAAAGTATTTAAATGATCATCTTTTTAGATTATTTACTAGTTATTTAGAGGACTCCAAGCTCACACCTTGAAAAAAGGCTCCAGCATGTTTACCTAGACTACTCTGCTGTGTAAGGCCAGATGCAAACGCGGCCCTCCTCTGAACTTAGCGATCACTTGATAGCATGTAGCTGGGTCTGACAACCTGTAGCATACTAAAGGGACAGAATGGTCAAAATAAAAATGTATAGGGCGCATTTCAATTTGAAACAAAAGCATTTTTGCAATATACTTCCATTATTACTGGTTTTCAGCAGCGTGCAAAATATACTGTGAGTTACTTTTGCTTTTCTATTGAAAGCGACAATAAACTTCCCTTCTAAAGTTTAACTTTCTTCCAGTTTACTTCTATTCTTGGAAAACGGTCATAAAATTAATATATTTGTTTCTGAAGGCTCTTGGCTTGTATTCACTGCTCTTATGGTGTCTTCTTACTAGGAACATCATTTAAAAGAGCTTTAATTTTCTGCAGCCATATCCTCATTTAAGTTCCCTATGGTATGATGTGCAACTGATGTAAAAATTCAATGGTTCTACATTTTTGTGCAATAAAAAACGGTTTAGCTTTCTGGTCTCCGAATGGAGGCGTGGGTTCATATCCCACTTCTGACAAAGATTTGAAGGAAAATAAAATACTGAGAAATACACAAATAAAAAAACAAAAAAAAAAAAACAAACGGTTTAGCTAATAAACCATACTGGTTTAAAAAATAAATAAATATATATATATATATATATATATATACATATATATACTGTGAGGGCCCTGTGCACCACACCTTATCGGAGAGATGGAGGTGGTGTGTATTGAGTCAGAGTACACTTAATTTGTGTGGGGTTTGAATACTGGTGCACAGGGCATTCACAGCATATGTGCGTAAGCCACTGAAAACCAGTAACAATTTTTGCCAATGGAAGCATATTGCAGAAATGCACCCATGTATTTTTCATTTCTGACCTTTCTTTTCCTTTAAGAATGCAGTGTGCACTCCAGTTTCTCTTTAGGAAGTTGAAAAAGCATTATTTTTAGAGCTATGTTATTAGAAAAGCAGGCAAAAAAAATGATTACACATTTGTGCTATTTTTTAAACTAAATTTCAGAAGTTATACAGTTAAATGAATATTAACAAATTCCTTATATATTTTTTAAATAGAAATATGATTATAAATTAGTTTTATTTTGAGGTGTAATCTTTAACATAAGTGTGAATATGATGTAATATGTCTTGCTTCTAATCCCACCATTAGTGACCTGGACCTTCATTCAAATTCATGCTTTACAGGAATAAGAAAGTCAAAATTAAACTTTTGTGATTCAATTTTTTTTTCTTTCTAATTTACTTTTGTCATCAAATGTACCTCTTTCTTTTGGCATCATTTAGCTCCTTTTCATTAAAGCATACTGAGGTATGCTCAGGACAACTAAGATCCTACATGTAAATTGAACAAATTCAATTTGATAATAGAAGGATATTAGAGTTTTCTTTAAAAGTTTTTTCTTTAAAATGCACACTATATCCCAATCAATTTCTTTCATATTCTTTTAACCTTTTGCACCCAAGTAGACGTAGGCACTACGTTACACAGTACTTTGCCCAGCGCACTGTGTTGACGTAGTACCTACCTCCAGGTCCAGCACAGTGGAACAAGTCGCGGTCCCCACTATCAGCTTAGAGAGAGAAGAATTGCAACCAGTGAGGAGAAGGAATCAGCCTTCATATGGTAAGGGAGAAATGATTGTACACTACAGAGAAGCCTACCACCCAACTAAATAATAAATTAATTTCACTTACCTAACATTTCCCTCATCTAACTCTGTATTAACATCTTTCTCAATCTTGCAGTCCTCGCCTCCTGTTTCTCAACCTCCTACCCTTCTAGATTGTAAGTTCCCACGGGAATAGGGCCCTCAATCCCTCCTGTATGCGTTTGTAAATTTCAAGTATTGTACTGTTTTATTTATATGAATTGTATCCATGGACAGCGCTGTGGAATAAGTTGGTGCTTCATAAATAAAGTATAATAATAATAATACAGAAAATGATTGTTTGGAGGGGGAGGTGGGACCCTACACTACAGAAAAAAAAATGTAAAATTAATAATAATATGAAATTAAATTTAATAAAATCATAATTTGTTACTGGCAGATTGGCTGCCAGTACAAACATGCTGGGGGACAGTGGAAGGGTAAAAGAGCTGTTGGGGGGGTATCAAGGAGGTGGGAGGCATCTCTACCCTCCAGAAATTAATATATATATATTTATTTATTACATTTTATTTATTTATTTTAATTAAAAAAAAGCCCTAACTGATTCACCCCTTTGCCTGCGGTAATTTTAGAAGGGTGGTGCGCAGCTGCAATAAGTGGCCTTCTAATTGACAAAAAACAATGAAAAAGCCATGCATGTCTGCTGTTTCTGAACAAAGTCGACCCCAGAGAAGCTTTTACAACCAATTGGTTATAACTGCAATAGTTACAGTATGTGTAAATAATCTCAGTGAGAAAGCCAAAGTTTGTGAAAAAGTTAACTATCGGCCAGATTACGAGTTTGGCGTTATGAGGGGTGCGGTACTAACTTGCACGTTATTGTCACCGCTTACTTACCTACAGCGCTGGTATTACAGGTTTTTACAAACCCGGCGTTAAAAGGCAAGAAGGGAGCATAGAGCAAAATTGAGCTCCATACCACAATCCAATACCAGCGCTGCTTAAGTCAGCATTGAGCTGGTTGTACGTGCTTGTGCACGATTTCCCTATAGACATCAATGGGGAGAGCCGGCTGAGAAAAAGTCTAACACCTGCAAAAAAGCAGCGTAAATCTCAGTAACGCAGCCCCATTGATTCCTATGGGGAAACTAAATTTACGTTTACACCTAACACCCTCACATGAACCCCCAAGTCTAAACACCCCTAATCTTACACTTATTAACCCCTAATCTGCCACCCCCAACATAGCAGACACCTACATTATACTTATTAACCCCTAATCTGCCGCTCCGGACATCGCCTCCACTATAATAAACATATTAACCCCTAAACCGCCGCACTCCTGCCTCGCAAACACTAGTTAAATAGTATTAAACCCTAATCTGCCGCCCCCAACGTCACCGCCACTATTCGAAAGTTATTAACTCCTAAATCTAAGTCTTTCCCTAACCCTAACACCCCTAACTTAAATATAATTAAAATAAATCTAAATAAAACTTACTATTAATAACTAAATAATTCATATTTAAAAATAAATACTTACCTGTAAAATAAACCCGAAGCTAGCTACAATATAACTAATAGTTACATTGTAGCTAGCTTATGGTTTATTTTTATTTTACAGGCAAGTTTGTATTTATTTTAACTAGCTAGAATAGTTACTAAATAGTTATTAACTATTTAATAACTACCTAGTTAAAATAAATACAAATTTACCTGTAAAATAAAACCTAACAAGTGGGTTTGTGTGGGTTTTATTTTTAGGTTAGGGCTTTGGGCCGCAATAGAGCTAAATGTCCTTTTCAGGGCAATGGGGAGCTTAGTTTTTTTTAGTTAGGGTTTTATTTGGGGGGTTGATTGTGTGGGTGGTGGGTTTTACTGTTGGGGGGTTGTTTGTATTTTTTTTTCAGATAAAAGAGCTAATTACTTTGGGGCAATGCCCCGCAAAAGGCCCTTTTAAGGGCTATTGGTAGTTTAGACTAGGGTTTTTTTTTTATTTCGGGGGGCCTTTTTTTTATTTTGATAGGGCTATTAGATTAGGTGTAATTAGTTTAAATATCTTGTAATATGTTTTTTATTTTCTGTAATTTAGTTTTTTTTTGTAATCTAGCAAATTGTATTTAATTTATTTAATTTTATTTAAAATAGGTAATTTATTTAATTGTAGTGTAGTGTTAGGTGTTAGTGTAACTTAGGTTAGGTTTTATTTTACAGGTAAATATGTATTTATTTTAGCTAGGTAGTTATTAAATAGTTAATAACTATTTAGTAACTATTCTACCTAGTTAAAATAAATACAAACTTGCCTGTAAAATAAAAATAAACCCTAAGCTAGATACAATGTAACTATTAGTTATACTGTAGCTAGCTTAGGGTTTATTTTACAGGTAAGTATATATTTTTAAATAGAAATTATTTAGTTATTAATAGTAAGTTTTATTTAGATTTATTTTAATTATATTTAAGTTAGGGTTAGACTTAGATTTAGGGGTTAATAAATTTAGTACAGTGGCGGCAACGTTGGGGGCGGCATATTAGGGGTTAATAAATGTATGTAGGTGGCGGCGATGTTAGAGACAGCAGATTAGGGGTTAATAATATTTAACTAATGTTTGTGAGGCGGGAGTACGGCGGTTTAGGGGTTAATATGTTTATTCTAGTGGCGGCGATGTCCGGAGCGGCAGATTAGGGGTTAATAATTTTATTTTAGTGTTTGCGATGCGGGAGGGCCTCGGTTTAGGGGTTAATAGGTAGTTTATGGGTGTTAGTGTACTTTTTAGCACTTTAGTTATGAGTTTTATGCTACAGCTTTGTAGTGTAAAACTCCTAACTACGAACTTTAAAATGCGGTACGAATCTTGACGGGATAGTGTGTACCGCTCACTTTTTGGCCTCCCAGGAAAAGCTCGTAATACCGGCACTATTGAAGTCCCAATGAAAATAGACTATACACAATTTGCGTAACTTGATTTGCGGTAAGGCCAAAAAAGTGTGCGGTGCCCCTAAATCTGCAAGACTCATCATACCAGCGGTAGTAAAAAAGCAGCGTTATGAGGCTTAACGCTGCTTTTTTACTCATAACGCAAGACTCGTAATCTAGCCGTATGTTTTTTTATATAAATTGTATTTGGCAACCAAAAAGAGCCATGAAATATACCAAAATGGGCCTAAATCAATACATTGGGTTGTCTACTTTAGAAATATATATAGTTTTCATAGTTAATCAAAAACAATCCTTTCTGTTTAAATGGAGTGATAGCAAAAATACTAAAAATTCTATGGGAATTTGGGCAAATTTTTTAAAGAAATTCCTGATAGTGAAGAGTTTAAAAAACGTACCTCCTTTCCATGAGAAGATACTTAGGTAGGCTTAGAAGCATGTCAATGTATTGAGCACTATATGGAGAATATATATATATATATATATATATATATATATATATATATATATATATATATATATACACACACATGGTCTGATGAAGGGGTGTATTCCCCGAAACGTCACTGAATAAATCCAGTATTGTCAAGACCAGTGAGTGCTGTCTCCTGATTTCCATATTCTACACCATATTCTAGCACCCTGGCATTTGGAACTAAAGTGTTAGTGAGAGTGCTCCTGCCAATACCTGCTGTATATACACACACACACATATATATATATATATATATATATATATATATATATATATATATATATATCTCAAGATATGTGCAAATTCCTGAGTTTTAATAAGGATACCATGAGAAAATGAATTAATTTGAGAGCAAAAGTAAATTGTAATTTATATAAATTGTATACTCTATCTGTATTATTAAAGTTTCATTTTGATGTCTATTTAATTTTCTGCCCTGTTTTATACATGTAATAGGCCACTATATCCTTATTTATAAAAGTAAGGTTTAAAATGCATATTTTATTTACAGTAAGGATCAATATGGGCATCTTCTGTAATTTTGGTGCAATTATCTATACTATATCAGCTCTACAAAAAGAACATACTATTCCAGGTAAGAAAAACATACTCTTTATGTGTCAGCAAAGCATAGCTAAAGCATTGTCCTTACCTGTCCTGTGGGTATTTTATGATCCTCTGTGAGGGGGTCATGGTCTCGCCATTTCTAGGGGTTTCCATGGTGTTCTGAAAGAGTTCGGATTCCTGAATTTTTTGTAAGGATGTTGGTGTATTGGCTACAAAGAGAAATACACACAAGCATATGGTTATATACGTCATCTTTTTATTATAAAGTAAATGTGTTTTATATTTCTAGTTCTGCATACCTGTGTATGCGAAAAAAGCTAAATTACTTTAATTAAATAGACCGTAAACACAAAATGTTTGGTTATGCCAAAAAAAAAACTTGAGTGTGAAAATTATTTGCTTTACCCAAGTTCTCTGTAATTTAAGGAAATTGTGTTTTCTATTTATTAAAATATTTCCTGGTGTTTAAAGTTAACATTTAGTTCCAGGTTATATTAATCCTGTTTAATACCTGTATTTTCAGTCGATTGTGGTAACTCTCCATTCCTCTGCACGTTAGTTTGCTGCAAGCATAACAAAATCACAAATTAAAATCACATCATGTTTTTTCTTGCATATTTGCGCTTTCCCCATAATCGGAACGTATACGTGTAAGGGTCCAGTGGGGATATATCTTACATTGTGGCATAATCTTGCTAATGGAGAAGACATAGCACACAATATCTATAAATGTAATAGAGCTGCCGCGAAGAAGATAGTATTGAAAGGTCAAAACTTTAAGTGATATAAAACCCAAAATTGTTCCTTCATGATTCAGATGGAGCATACAATGTTAAACAATTTTCAAATTTACTTCTATTATCAATTTTTCTTCGTTCTCTTGGTATCTTGAATTGAAAAGCAGAAACGTATGCTTAGGAGCCTGCCCATTTCTGGAGCACTATATGGCAGCAGCTTTGTAAGAATGTTATCCATTTACAAGAACAGTAGATGGCAGTACTATTTCCTGCCATGTAGTGCTCCAGATGCCTACCTAGGTATCTCTTCAACACAGAATATCATGGGAACAAAACAAATTTGATAATAGAAGTAAATTGGAAACTTAAAGGGACAGCATACTATAAAATTGTTTTTTCCCTTAATTTTTTTTCCAATTTCTTTATTTACCAGCTGCAGAGTATAAAATGTAATATAAGATTTGCTTTTTTAATGTTTATTTGTGTATATGAATTAGCTGATTTTGTGTTTTGCAGCCACAATCTAATAAAATGGGCTGAGCTTGTAGGTATAATCAGATCTCATTACTGTATCACATTGTGTACATATACCTGCTTCTTTATCTTATATTTGTCCATAAACCAATCACCAATAGTTGGAGAGAACAAAGGAAAATTATCATTTTATTACCTTATCTCTTCTATAACCCACTGGGAGTGTATTTTTTTCTACTGGCTGTGTTAACACAGCTTGGCCTTGAGGCCAAAAACTTTCAGAATGGGTGGAGATACCACAGGCCAAATAAACTAATTCAAATGCCAATATAAGGGTAATGGAAATACTTGTAAACAATTTAATACACAGCAGGTAAAGTGGATCATTGGGAACAAATTAAAGGGGAGAACATTTTTGAGTAAACTGTCCCTTTAATTTCAATGGCATGCTCTGTCTGAATCACAAAAGAAAATGTTTGTGTTTCTTATCCCTTTAAGCTGCGTGTAGAGGGCTTTTTCATTGATAGTCTTTAACAAGTCTCTATCTCTTCAGTCATCCCATATGGTGGATTTATAGTCTCAGTTTGTAAGAGATTTACTCATTATATATGATTTTAAACTTTCTGTCTATAATGTTTACCACTAGTCCATAAAAAAAAAAAAAATGAGGTTACTGAACCCATAGTTTTCGCTAGTCTGCAGTTTACTTGTGGTGTTAATATAGAACAATATACTACTAGGCAGAAACGTTCAGCATACAGGTGTAATACTGAGCTAGTAGATTCTGAGATGGACTTCACAATGGCCACTATTGTTCTTTAGTGTGTGGAGCTATCTCTGTATTTAGATATAGTAACTGCAGACAAAGCTACGTATTTACTAATGTTTCTAGCCTTACATATGAAGTATTTCATTCTTATGCCTAGACCAGTTATTGCAGACATAAGTATTTGCATATGTATTATTGAACTGTTATGCATATTGTATTGGCAACACTCGTTTGTACTGATGTTGTTTTCTGTCATTTCTAATATATGAATTTTTTCCTGTAACCTTAATAAAAACCATTAAAAAAAAATCACATCATGAAAAAGTATATAAAACATTAAAAACAAAACCTTGCTTACCTTATCTCCAGGTTCACTGCGTCTTGTTCTTTTCATTATCTCCTCAAGACGCTAGAAGGCAAATATGTAAAGTATTTTTTATTATTTTTTTAAATATTTTTAATGAGGTTTTTATATATTACAACATAAACGACATGTTCAAACATAACAATAGTCATGAAACAGGTTATTTTCAGGGCTATACACCTTTATTTTAGAATATGAATAACAATGGCAAACGGTAGCTTAAAGGGACAGTAAAGTAAAAAAAAAACTTTCATGATTTAAACAGGGCATGTAATTTTAAACAACTTTCCAATTTACTTTTATTACCAATTTTGCTTTGTTCTCTTGGTATTCTTAGTTGAAAGCTAAATCTTGGAGGTTCATGTGCTAATTTCTTAGACCTTGAAGACTGCCTTTAATCGGAAAGCATTTTGACCGTTTTTCACCACTAGAGGGCGTTAGTTCATGTGTTTCATATAGATAACATTGAGCTCTGGCACGTGAAGCTCCTAAGAGCAAGCACTGATTGGCTAAACTGCAAGTCTGTCAAACAAACTGAAATAAGGGGGCAGTTTGCAGAGGCTTAGATACAAGATAATCACAGAGGTAAAAAGTATATTATTATAACTGTGTTGTTTATGCAAAATTGGGGAATGGGTAATAAAGGGATTATCTATCTTTTTAAACAACAAAAATTCTGGTGTTTACTGTCCCTTTAATAACCTGCCTCTCGATTGTAGACCTATAATACTGTGACAGTAAGAGCCAATGATTATAATGTACTAAGTGGGTTAATTGTAGTAATAATATATGAAACATACGTCTACAGTATGATTGCGCATGTATAGGTGAAACCTCTTTTTTAAATTTTTTTTAATTTTCTGGCAATTGTTGCTGATACAACTAAGAAAGTCACTCTTGGACCTGATTGTTCTAATGACACACTGAAGAGGAAAACTGGCAATTGACATGGCCATGTTTGGGCCTTAATAAATGTGTAAATAAAGTTAAGCATCTGGTATTAGATAACTTTGGAAGAGTATATCAATTATTAGAGCTTGAAATGTGAAAACTAAAACAATCTGTTCTGAGAAATTATGGAGGAGCTGTATGTTTAGGATAGACACCATGTGCAACCATAACATATAAACAACGGAGGCTTGAAGATAAATTAGAGGCTATTTCAGGGATTATCAGCTTGCATCTGGTAATCTGATAATGCAAGAAAAAGAAGGTATCTGGTCAATCTTTCAGAGTCTCTATTGATAAATGATACGTTATGGGGGGTAGTTATCAAGCCGTCTACTTTTCTGGCTTCGCCGGCCCAATACGTCCGCCTAAGCTCGCCTACCTTCGCCGCCGCGGACCTTGAATACGTTCGCCTAAGTTATCAAATAAAGCTGTCAAAAAGCCGCTGGGTGATGAGCAGCGGACTGTGAGAGTTATCACTCATCCGATCTCGCTGCTCTTCGGCTTTTTCCCAGCTTTATTGCTAGCCTGTCACTAAGCACCCACACTAAACTGCACTGTTCTACCCCCTATACCGGCGCCCCCGGAGCCTCCCGCAACTCAATAAAGTTACTAACCCCTAAACCGCCGCTCCTAGACCCTGCCGCAACTCTTATAAATGTATTAACCCCTAAACCGCCGCTCCCGGAGCCCACCGCCACCTACAATATACCTAGTAACCCCTATCCTGCCCCCCCTATACCGTCGCCCTCTATAATAAAATTATTAACCCCTATCCTGCTGATCCCGCACCTCGCCGCAACTAAATAAATAGTTTAACCCCTAAACCGCCGCTCCCTGAACCCGCCGCAACCTATATTAAACCTATTAACCCCTATCCTGCCCCCCCTACACCGTCACCACCGATAATAAATTTATTAACCCCTATCCTGCCCCCCACTACGACGCCGCCACTGTAATACATTTATTAACCCCTAAACTGATGTCTAACACTAACCCTAACGCCCCCCTAACTTAAATATTAATTAAATAAATCTAAATAATATTTATATTATGAACTAAATTAATCCTATTTAAAACTAAATACTTACCTTTAAAATAAACCCTAATATAGCTACAATATAAATAATAATTATATTGTAGCTATCTTAGGATTTATTTTTATTTTACAGGCAACTTTCAATTTATTTTAACTAGGTACAATAGTTATTAAATAGTTATTAACTATTTAATACCTACCTATCTAAAATAAAGAGAAATTAACCTGTAAAATAACAACTAACCTAAGTTACAATTACACCTAACACTACACTATCATTAAATAAATTATTCCTATTTAAAACTAAATACTTACCTGTAAAATAAACCCTAAGATAGCTACAATATAAATAATAATTATATTGTAGCTATCTTCGGATTTATATTTATTTTACAGGTAACTTTGTATTTATTTTAGCTAGTTAGAATAGTTAGTAAATAGTTATTAACTATTTAATAACTACCTAGCTAAAAGAAATACAAAATTACCTGTAAAATAAATCCTAACCTAAGTTACAATTAAACCTAACACTACACTATCATTAAATTAATTAAATAAACTACCTACAAATAACTACAATTAAATACAATTACATAAACTAACTAAAATACAAAAAATAAAAAAAGCTAAGTTACAGAAAATAAAAAAATAAGTTACAAACATTTTACAAATATTACAACAATTTTAAGCTACTTACACCTAATCTAAGCCCCCTAATAAAATAACAAACCCCCCCAAAATAAAAAAATGCCCTACCCTATTCTAAATTAAATAAAGTTCAAAGCTCTTTTACCTTACCAGCCCTTAAAAGGGCCATTTGTGGGGGCATGCCCCCAAAAGTTCAGCTCTTTTGCCTGTAAATGAAAAATACAACCCCCCCCCAACATTAAAACCCACCACCCACATACCCCTAATCTAACCCAAACCCCCCTTACAAAAACCTAACACTAATCCCCTGAAGATCATCCTACCTTGAGTCGTCTTCACTCAGCCGAGCAGCGATGGAACCCAAGTGGACATCCGGACCGGCAGAAGTGATCATCCAAGGGGCGCTGAAGAAATCTTCCATCCGATGAAGTCATCATCCAGGCGGCACTGAAGAAGTCTTCGATCCGGGCGATGTCATCTTCCAAGCCGGGTCTTGAATCTTCCTTCCGCCGCCGCGGAACATCCTTCTTCACCGACGGACTACGACGAATGAAGGCTCCTTTAAGGGACGTCATCCAAGATGGCGTCCCCTCAATTCCGATTGGCTGATAGGATTCTATCAGCCAATCGGAATTAAGGAATCAGCCAATCAGATTCAAGTTCAATCCGATTGGCTGATCCAATCAGCCAATCAGATTGAGCTCGCATTCTATTGGCTGATCGGAACAGCCAATAGAATGCAAGCTCAATCTGATTGGCTGATTCCATCAGCCAATCAGATTTTTCCTACCTTAATTCCGATTGGCTGATAGAATCCTATCAGCCAATCGGAATTGAGGGGACGCCATCTTGGATGACGTCTCTTAAAGGAGCCTTCATTCGTCGTAGTCCGTCGGTGAAGAAGGAGGTTCCGCGTCGGCGGAAGGAAGATTCAAGACCCGGCTTGGAAGATGACATCGCCCGGATCGAAGACTTCTTCAGCGCCGCCTGGATGATGACTTCATCGGATGGAAGATTTCTTCAGCGCCCCTTGGATGATCACTTCTGCCGGTCCGGATGTCCACTTGGGTTCCATCGCTGCTCGGCTGAGTGAAGACGACTCAAGGTAGGATGATCTTCAGGGGATTAGTGTTAGGTTTTTGTAAGGGGGGTTTGGGTTAGATTAGGGGTATGTGGGTGGTGGGTTTTAATGTTGGGGGGGGGGTTGTATTTTTCATTTACAGGCAAAAGAGCTGAACTTTTGGGGGCATGCCCCCACAAATGGCCCTTTTAAGGGCTGGTAAGGTAAAAGAGCTTTGAACTTTATTTAATTTAGAATAGGGTAGGGCATTTTTTTATTTTGGGGGGGTTTGTTATTTTATTAGGGGGCTTAGATTAGGTGTAAGTAGCTTAAAATTGTTGTAATATTTGTAAAATGTTTGTAACTTATTTTTTTATTTTCTGTAACTTAGCTTTTTTTATTTTTTGTACTTTAGTTAGTTTATGTAATTGTATTTAATTGTAGTTATTTGTAAGTAGTTTATTTAATTAATTTAATGATAGTGTAGTATTAGGTTTAATTGTAACTTAGGTTAGGATTTATTTTACAGGTAATTTTGTATTTCTTTTAGCTAGGTAGTTATTAAATAGTTAATAACTATTTAATAACTATTCTAACTAGCTAAAATAAATACAAAGTTACCTGTAAAATAAATATAAATCTTAAGATAGCTACAATGTAATTATTAATTATATTGCAGCTATCTTAGGGTTTATTTTATAGGTAAGTATTTAGTTTTAAATAGGAATAATATATTAAAGTATAGTGTAGTGTTAGGTGTAATTGTAACTTAGGTTAGTTTTTATTTTACATGTAAATTTCTCTTTATTTTAGCTAGGTAAGCTATTAAATAGTTAATAACTATTTAATAGCTATTGGACCTAGTTAAAATAAATTGAAAGTTACCTGTAAAATAAAAATAAATCCTAAGATAGCTACAATATAATTATTATTTATATTGTAGCTATATTAGGGTTTATTTTACAGGTAAGCATTTAGTTTTAAATAGGATTAATTTAGTTAATAATAGAAATATTATTTAGATTTATTTAATTAATATTTAAGTAAAGGGGGCATTAGGGTTAGTGTTAGACTTAGGTTTAGGGGTTAATAACGTTATTATAGAGGGCGGCGGTATAGGGGGGCAGGATAGGGGTTAATTGGTATAATGTAGGTGGCGGTGGGCTCCGGGAGCGGCGGTTTAGGGGTTAATACATTTATTATAGTTGAGGTGGGCTCCGGGAGGCGGCGGTTTAGGGGTTAATATGTATAGAGTAGCTTGCGGTGGGCTCCGGGAGTGGCGGTTTAGGGGGTAATAACTTTATTTAGTTGCGGCGGTGTAGGGGGGACAGATTAGCGGTGTTTAGACTCGGGGTACATGTTAGGGTGTTAGGTGTAGACAGCTCCCATAGAAATCAATGGGATGTCGGGCAGCAGCGAACTTGTACTTTCGCTATGGTCAGACTCCCATTGATTCCTATGGGATCCGCCGCCTCCAGGCTGGCGCTTTGAAAACCAGGTACGCTGGGCCGTAAAAGTGCCGAGCGTACCTGCTAGTTTTTTGATAACTAGCAAAAGTAGTGAGATTGTGCCGCACTTGTGTGCGGAACATCTGGAGTGACGTAAGAATCGATCTGTGTCGGACTGAGTCCGGCGGATCGAAGTTTACGTCACAAAATTCTACTTTTGCCAGTCTCGAGCCTTTGATAACTAAGGCGAATCAGCCTCGCCACAAATACGCTGCGGAATTCCAGCGTATTTGAGGTTGACGGCTTGATAACTAGGCCCCTATGTATATAATAGTATGCAATGCTATATTTGGTTATATGAAACCCCCCCCCAAAGGAAACAACCATTATGAAAGATAACAGAGGAGAGCACTTCTGCTAATAGGATACCCTATGGATATTAAATATTTGTAGTGAGTGTATAATATACAAACTTTGGAAGGAAGCAGCCCACTATTTAACTCTTACTAAGTTAATTTCCGTTTAACTATGGCTACTCAAAACTAGTCACAATAGTCCCCAATGTGCCATGAAACAGGCTGAGATCTGTGCATATCCTAAAAGGGCTAATTAATTAAAAAATAGTTTGCATAAAAAAAATTGTTTAAAAATGGCTGGCAAGTATTTTAAAATAATTTTCAAAAATTAGTAAAAATACTTAAATAGCCATGCTGCCTGGAGCACTGTGCTTCACCCCCCTTATCAGTGTTTAGACACAGGCATTGTATTTCAACTGAGTTCACAGCTTCTAGGCATGCTCCAGCAGATAATCCCTATGCACGTTTGCATTCTACCAAAACAACAATAGATATACAGGGAGTGCAGAATTATTAGGCAAGTTGTATTTTTGAGGATTCATTTTATTATTGAACAACAACCATGTTCTCAATGAACCCAAAAAACTCATTAATATCAAAGCTGAATAGTTTTGGAAGTAGTTTTTAGTTTGTTTTTAGTTATAGCTATTTTAGGGGGATATCTGTGTGTGCAGGTGACTATTACTGTGCATAATTATTAGGCAATTTAACAAAAAACAAATATATACCCATTTCAATTATTTATTTTTACCAGTGAAACCAATATAACATCTCAACATTCACAAATATACATTTCTGACATTCAAAAACAAAACAAAAACAAATCAGTGACCAATATAGCCACCTTTCTTTGCAAGGACACTCAAAAGCCTGCCATCCATGGATTCTGTCAGTGTTTTGATCTGTTCACCATCAACATTGCGTGCAGCAGCAACCACAGCCTCCCAGACACTGTTCAGAGAGGTGTACTGTTTTCCCTCCTTGTAAATCTCACATTTTTTTTTTTTTTATAATCTTTTTCTTTTTATTAAACAAAATAAGACATTACAATCTTTCTGATATACAAACACAAAGAAATAAAGCAAATACATATTCAATCTGGAGCAATAATCTGAAGACGAACATTTGCGTGATAAATCCTCACTAGGTCCTATTTTGATTTCCGCAGCTAACATAAAACGTAGTGATGGGGAAAAAAGAGAAAAAGAAAAAAGAAAAAGAGAGAAATAAAGAGAAAAAAAAAAAAAGAGCCCTGAATCCCCCCCCGCGCCATCCCCTACCCAAACACCATCTCACGACCGACTCCCCGTCCGAAACTCTGGTCCATATACACGCCCGATTATGGAGCCGAATTTATCCAGGATGCCGGAAATTTCCCTAGCAGAACTAATTCAGCAAAGCTAACAGTAGATCGTACAGGGGCAAGAATCTGCCTTTGTACCCGAGGAGGGTAAGGCAAAATAATTGGTAACCATCCCTGCATAAACTCATTGATTCTCTTCTCAGAGGCATCCAACAAATGGTATGACTCGAATATAATTTGACCTTGGATTTCTTTAAAAAACCTCTCTAGGCTCGGAGCTGTCTTTGCTTTCCAATTTAACAGAACAAGGTGACGCACTGCCAATATGATCGTATTCAGAATACAAACCAATGGGGCCAAGTTTCTATGTACTTCTGTAATTAATAACATTACATCCTGTAGTGTAAAAATAAAATTTACATCATATAATGAATTAAACCAAAAACACACTTTATGCCACAACTGATTGATTTTGGGACAGAACCAAAACATATGGAATAAATCAGCCCTTGAGTTCGAACATCTAGGGCAATTATTTAGTCCCGGGACAGAAATTTTTTGTAATTTAAGCGGGTGCATATAAAAATTATTCAAGAGCTTCACGTGCGATTCCTTCCAGGACATCGAGACCCTACACTTATACACCATATTGAAGCTCTGGATTATCCTCTCCTCGGTAATATCAGGAATAACCGGAAGCAACCAATTACTTATGCTCTGCAAGTACTTATCACTTTGTTTAGAAAGCATAATGTCATACATTAGAGAGATAGAAGAGACTCCAGTGCTAAATTTCTTAATTAAAGTTCTGATATCGGACCATACTATCGACATGCTACTCTCCCAATTCTGCTCACGCACATAATGGCGAATCTGGAAATAGGCAAACAGATCAGACCTGGGAAGATCATAAGATTGAAAGAGAAATTCTGCTGTCTGGATCAGATTGTCAGCCCCCAGCAATTGCTTGACAAGCGTCAGCCCCTTATTTCCCCAAGATTTAAATACCTTGTGGTATAGACCAGGAATGAAGTTAGGATTTCCCTGAATAGGAAGATATTCCGAAACAGAGGGCTCTAATCCTAGACAAATGCAGAACTTCTGCCACGCAGTGACAACATTTTTAAAAGATAACATTCTACTGATGTTAGATGGAAGCTGCCTGGTGTTACAGTGTAACAGAGCTCTGAGCGCGAATGGACGAGTATAAAAAGCTTCTTCTTGACTGACCGCTAACCAGTTGGTTTCGGCCACCCAATCCATAGCAAATTTCACCAGGGCCGCGATATTGTATAACCTAACATCTGGCAATGCCAAACCAGCACGATTTGGTTTCTGCATTAGCTTGGCTAATGCGATCCTAGGTCTCTTATCTTTCCAAATGAATTTAGAAAAATAGCCATGTAAATTTTTAATGTCTGCACTAGATATAAAGATGGGAAGATTCTGTATCACATACAAAAGACGGGGGAAGACAATCGTTTTTATTAAGTTCACCTTCGCTGAAATTGACAGGGGATATGAAACCCATAACTGAAGATCAGTTTTAATTTTTTTAAACAATGGGGCATAATTCGCTATATACCATAATTTCGGATTTTTATGTAACTCAAGCCCCAGATATTTAATTGCATTAACAACTTTGAATGGGGACTTTTCTATACGAGGCGAACTATTACCCATATACATAAGTTCACTCTTTTCCAGATTCACCAAATAGCGGGAAAAAGAACTGAACTGGGCAAGAAGTTGGAGAATTACTGGGATCGAATGGGATGGCTTATCTACAAATATCAGCATATCATCTGCATATAGAAGAGTTTTTAAACGGTGAGAGCCCAGAGAGATTCCTGTCAAAACATCCCGAAATCTAACCGCTAAGGGTTCTAAAGCCACATTAAACAAGAGAGGAGATAATGGACACCCTTGCCTAGTGCCACGATGCAAGACAATCTCCTGCGAACGGATGCCATTGACCAGAAGAAAGGAAATGGGTTTGGAATAAATCTTATGAATAAAGTGATTAAAATTACCCGAAAAACCGAAATTCTGCAATGAGCAGAATAAATGCTCCCAAACAATAGAGTCAAAGGCCTTGACTGCGTCCAAGGTTAATACCGCTGAGTCAGTGATAGCGGCATTACAAGGCTCAGGTTCCAAATTCCACATATAATCCAAGAACGTAATTACCTTTCGTATATTTCTCGACGAGTTCCTAGAGGTCATAAAACCGGTCTGGTCCTGATGAATCAAATTCTGCAAACAGCGATTCAATCTGGTGGCAATAATACCAGCCAGCAACTTATAATCAGTGTTAAGCACTGATATTGGCCTGTATGAGGCCATATTCTCTGGGTTTTTATTTTTTTTTGCAATCAGTGAAATATTCGCCGCTGCAAAGTTTTCAGAGATACCATTTTCAGAAAGATAATAATTATTAAAAAGAGCCTCTAATGCTGACAACAATTCTCCCTTTAATAGTTTGTAGAATTCCGCGGGAAACCCATCAGGGCCAGCAGCTTTATTAAGCTTAAGTTTATCAATAGCGGTACCAATCTCCTCTTGCGTTATCGGTTGATTCAACAATGCCAACTCATCTGCTTGTATCTTTGGAATATTAATAACGGACCAGAAAGACTCTTGACTATTATAATCGGTGCTGATCGACGAATACGACTGGTAATAATTAAAAAATGCCTGGGAAATCTCTGCTGGCTTGAAAAGCCTGTCCTCGCCCTTTTTTATCACTGCGATATAATTTCTCTTCTTTCTATTCTTAACAAGGCGAGACAGGTGTTTCGCAGAGCACCCGTGAAAGCTCCTATATTTAAGATTCAATCTAACCTCTTCCTCCATAGATTTCTGCTTTAAAAAAATCTCTCTTTCCTTTCTGGCCTCAAGATATACTGCCCAATTCTTTGGAGAAGAATCCAGTTGAATATCCCTGTACGCCGCTCTAACTTTGACAGCAAAAGAATTCCCCTGTTCCTTGATTTTTTTCGAGCGAGTACTCATAAAAGCTATAATTTTACCCCGAATCACGGCTTTAGCAGCCTCCCAATAGACCTCCGTCTTGTGACTGTAATTCGAGTTAAAAAGATACGTACTCGCACCAAATACTCTTAATCCAAGATAGAAAGCTTGGATTAGTATATAAGAAACGAGGGAAGCCAAAGACCTGTGATGCTGAATGTGCCTCGTGAGTATTAAGAATGGATAAAGAGATTATAGCATGGTCGGATATCAGAAACTCCCCAATTCCCGAATTAAACTGAAAAACTGTCAATGATTCAGAAATTAAAAAGAAATCAATCCTCGAGAAAGTCCTATGCGCCTTGGACTCGCACGTGAAAGCTCTAACTACAGGATTTTGAATACGCCAAATATCAGTCAAAGTCAATTTACTACAAAATTTTTTAAAGTAATTGGCGTGATACTTATATTTAGCATAATTCTTTCTTGAAAAACGGTCTAACTCTGGACACATAGTGATATTAAAATCCCCACAAATAATTAAATTCTCCCTTTGAAAGGGGAAAATTTTATTTTGGATCTGGTCCCAAAAAATTAATGAAAATTTATAGGGGGCGTAGATATTGCAGAATATATATTTAACAGATTTTATCATCACCTGTAATAACATAAAGCGGGCAGAAGGATCCAACTCAACTTTAATAATTTGATAGTCCAAATCTTTATGGAATAAGACCGCCACTCCTCGTTTTTTAGCTGGAAAGGATGAGGCGATTACCTCGCCGACCCATTTTATTTTAAGCTTTGCCGCTTCTATTCCGTCTAAATGGGTCTCCTGTAAGAAAAGCAAATCAGGTTTTTCTACAGCCAATGTTTTGATGACCAGTTTACGCTTGGCGGGAGAGGAAATCCCCCCCACATTCCACGAGAGAATTTTAAAACCCACTACTATTCTTCAGTCTATCTAGAACACACAGCCCTGATTGGGACCACGACGGGAAGTAACAACCGAGGGGGAGGGGTGGGGACACGCGGGCAAGAGGGGAAAAAAAGGGGGAGAAAAAGAGAGAAAGAGAAGAAAAAGAAGACAGAGAAAAAAAACAAACAAAAAAAAACAAAAACCATCAATCCAAAATATACTATTTATCAGGAATCTCGCTATTGGCGATTTTTGGTGAACAAAATTAAGAAATACATAATTTTCACACAATAACAGGACACAAATATTAAGCATAACAATTACGTTAAAACAACTAATAAAAATCAGAAAATTGACCAGAAAAAAAAAATCAAAACCCTCCAAGGAGATTCTATAAACCTGACCTAGAATCCCAAGGAACCAGCTCAACAGCGGACCTGCCCCTAAGATTATAGGGTTCTCATGAATTCTTTAACTTCAGAAACTTTGTTGAAACTAAATTTGACTCCCTTATTCTCACCTATAATTTTAGCGGGATAAAATAAACTAGCTTTAATACCTTTGCTGATCAACTGTGAGCAGTACGGGGCCATAAGTCTTCTACGAGCGTAAGTTTCCGCCGAGAAGTCCTGGAACAGCAAAATCTTGCTGTTCCCAAATTCTAAGGTACCAGCTTTCTTTGCAAGCTTCAAGATCTCAAGCTTGTCCTGAAACTTTAAAAGCTTGAAAATACACATCCTGGGTTTAACCGGACCACTAACAGACTCCCTTCTGGGACCCACTCTGTGGGCCCTCTCGATTGCTAGGGGGAGGGAATGAGGTGCTATACCAATAGCTAGGGGGAGAGTTGAGGAGGTGAATTTAATAAGATCCTCAAATTCTAGTGATTCGGGTAGGCCTATAACCCTAATGTTGTTGCGCCTGGAGCGATCTTCGAGATCCTCCAGGCGCAACTGCATACTGTTCAATTTAACCTCTTGGGCCTGAATAATAGCCTCTTGAGCTGTCAGTCTGTCTTCAGTGGCAGAAATTCTATTTTCCGCTTCCCCAATTCTATGGGAGAAATGTTTAACTTCTGCCGAGAGTGTAACTAAGTCAGAAGAAATACCTCCCAGATCTTTTTTAATACCCTCGAACTGGGGAGCAAAAATAGCTGTAAGTTGAGCAATCAGGATCTGGGTATCTATTGCTGTAGATATACTCTCAGATGATATGTCTGCACTTGTGTCGCCAGATTTGGAATTTTTTTTATCCCTGGGTTTAACAGGCATTTTGGGTGAAATAGTGTTACCGTGAGTAATACATTTTTCCATCAATAGTGACAAACAAAAAAACAAACAAACACTGTGAGCAACAAATAAAATGCAAATCCCCTATGTGGGGAAAGACAAATACAGTGATATCGCAATTAGTGCAGCTATAATTTTTTTTTTTTTTTAACTGAATACCTATATAAGTGAACGTGAGCTAATGTGATACATAAAATCAAAATACAAGAAAAATAATAAATAAGCTTTATAATATAGAACCTATACCAAGTATAATGGTAATATATTCTATAAACTTGCAGTGACAAGGGCCTAGGCCTTGAGAAAAATGCCTGAAACTTTATAGCTTAAGCAACCAAAAAGAGATAGTAAATTTGGGGTCAAGGACAACCAGTTATACTCTTGCCTAAACGGCAGTACAAACAAATATGTATAAAATCATTGTATTGCTAGACCTGCCAAAAGAAATGAGAGTAAACAATATTAAATTTAAACAAGACCCTGATTAGCAACCCCTAGACTGATTAAACCCCCAGCTATGTCAGAGAGCCTCCTGAGATTCAGGGCCGCCTTAAACAGTTCACAGGTAAGATTAAAGCTTCAAATCAGCGACAATTTGAGAAGAAAGTCAGAGTAAATGCAAGATCTTGAAAAGTCACCTTTGTGCTCCGTGCATCCAATAGCAGAAGACAGGACACCGTAGGAGAGTCTGAATCCTTAGTTGGTGGCAGGGTGAAACAGGAGCTGAGCCGACTCTGGAGAAACTGGCGTCCGGCCAGGAGCGCTCCCACCCGGGGGAGCAATACAGATGAAGTGGCAGAAAATTTGGAATGCAAAGCCCTGGAGCCTTATATCTTTATACCACGACGTCGATAACAGGTGCTGGACCACTTGTACCTGAGTCCACGACTCCACTGCCCTGCAGGAGCAAAAACACTCGGGACCCTTGCGCGCCCCAGAGCGGTGCACCCGCATCCAGCAGTGAGCCCGCCTCCAAGCCCAGCACGCCTTCCTCTGTACCGGAGCAAGCCCTCCAGGAAAACCCCTCCGGGACTAAAAACACACCGGGCCGACACAGCTGTCACTCACACAGTACCACTCTGGCTCCTCTCATCTCCTCCTCCGCCGCTCCACAGAACCAAAGAGAGAGCCGTAAGCCCGGCAATTCAGCAGAACACAGTCAGGGGTATGGAAGATACTTAATTCTCCTTGGAAATTCTCACAATCCTTTCCAGCGGTTTCTAGCGTAGATGCGGATTCACCGCAGCATAGGCAGCATCTGAGGTTTCCCTTCCGCTTGCGGTATAATGTCAAGCAGTGCGCCCGAATCCTTTCAGGTACAATGGGCAGAAAGTGAAGGCAGTGATAGCTACCATCGGCCAAGACGCCGACCTGGAGCACCTGTGTTAGAGCACTCCCCTTGTAAATCTCACATTTGATGATGGACCACAGGTTCTCAATGGGGTTCAGATCAGGTGAACAAGGAGGCCATGTCATTAGATTTTCTTCTTTTATACCCTTTCTTGCCAGCCACGCTGTGGAGTACTTGGACGCGTGTGATGGAGCAATGTCCTGCATGAAAATCATGTTTTTCTTGAAGGATGCAGACTTCTTCCTGTACCACTGCTTGAAGAAGGTGTCTTCCAGAAACTGGCAGTAGGACTGGGAGTTGAGCTTGATTCCATCCTCAACCCGAAAAGGCCACACAAGCTCATCTTTGATGATACCAGCCCAAACCAGTACTCCACCTCCACCTTGCTGGCGTCTGAGTCGGACTGGAGCTCTCTGCCCTTTACCAATCCAGCCACGGGCCCATCCATCTGGCCCATCAAGACTCACTCTCATTTCATCAGTCCATAAAACCTTAGAAAAATCAGTCTTGAGATATTTCTTGGCCCAGTCTTGACGTTTCAGCTTGTGTGTCTTGTTCAGTGGTGGTCGTCTTTCAGCCTTTCTTACCTTGGCCATGTCTCTGAGTATTGCACACCTTGTGCTTTTGGGCACTCCAGTGATGTTGCAGCTCTGAAATATGGCCAAACTGGTGGCAAGTGGCATCTTGGCAGCTGCACGCTTGACTTTTCTCAGTTCATGGGCAGTTATTTTGAGCCTTGGTTTTTCCACACGCTTCTTGCGACCCTGTTGACTATTTTGAATGAAATGCTTGATTGTTCGATGATCACGCTTCAGAAGCTTTGCAATTTTAAGAGTGCTGCATCCCTCTGCAAGATATCTCACTATTTTTGACTTTTCTGAGCCTGTCAAGTCCTTCTTTTGACCCATTTTGCCAAAGGAAAGGAAGTTGCCTAATAATTATGCACACCTGATATAGGGTGTTGATGTCATTAGACCACACCCCTTCTCATTACAGAGATGCACATCACCTAATATGCTTAATTGGTAGTAGGCTTTCGAGCCGATACAGCTTGGAGTAAGACAACATGCATAAAGAGGATGATGTGGTCAAAATACTAATTTGCCTAATAATTCTGCACTCCCTGTAGATACAGTCATAGAAGGAAATGTGTGGGTGGAGTTAGAGCTTTGCAATTCGGAAAATTAAAAGAAAGGGTTAAAGGCAAGGTACTGCAGTATACATTTGCAGGTAAAGTAATTAAAGTACATCATATTATATTTTGTCTCCCAACTTGTTTTATGTCCCTTTAAATGTGATACTTGAAACAGTAAAGGTCCCTGTTTGAATAAGCTATATTTTTTTCTTTTGTGGAGTCTTGTCCTGGCCATCAACAATAACTCTAGGGCTAGGCATAGTCATTTTCCATACAAGAATATGCTGTGTTGCTAACCTTTTATATCCATCATAAAAATGATACAAATGTATCATTTGTATCAGTTTAGATAAATTAATTGCTATACATATTTTACAAAATAGACTTCTTATTTAAGGAATATGAAACCCAAACTTGTTATTTCAGGATTCAGATACAACATGCAATTTTAAACAACATTCTAGTTTACTTCAATTATCAAATTATCTTTGCTCTCTAATCTCTTGTTACTTCTTGTTCAAAACAAGAGACCTAAGATCAGAAGCGTGCACCTGTCTCGAGCACTATATATCAGCAGTTTTGCAAGAATGTTATTCATTTGCAAGAGCACTAGATGGCAGCAATATTTCCTGTCATGTAGTGCTTCAGACACCATGGGAGTGAAGCAAAATTTGAAAGAAAGTAAGAAAAATGATGGGTTTCATATCCCTTTAATGAATCTCTCTGCATTCGACACAAACCTTCTTCCTCTCTGACCGCTCCTGCTCCTCTTTCTGAAAGTGCTTTTCCCGTTCTATTCTTAATCGATCTGCCTCTTCTTTCTGAAATATGGAAATAAGCAGAAGAGCAATTAGCATCAAATCTACACATAAGTTAGGCGTAACAGGTATTTAACGTTTTATAAAAACACTCAAATAAATAAACCATAAGTGAAAAGATTAGGTGCAATATGACTAAATTATTTTGCAAAGATTTACATGTATACTATAATTGCATTTGTAACGCGTCTGTCGCCGTCGGCAGTTGTGCACGCATCCTCAATCGAATAATGCCAGCGCGAGAACCTAAAAGAATGTTGGCTGCCAAAATAATTCACCTGGATGCAGGTGGATTCTTTCACCACCCTGCCATTTTCGGAATCAACCGGGATGCAGTCCGCAATAAGTATTAAAAAAACCCCAAAACTAACCGCCCGCAATAAGTATTTAAAAAAAAACTAACCGCCCACACAAAGTATTACGAAACCCTCCCCAAAAAAACTACCCAATAAAATTATTAACCCCTAAATATGCAAAACCCAACATCGCAAACTAACTAATACATCTATTAACCCCTAATCCGCAACCCCCCACAACACATTAAACCTAATTTACCTATTAACCCTAAACCCCCACAACGCAAAAAAATAATTTAATGACTAAGCCCCCTAACCTAACACCACCTAAATTAACCCCTTAATTACATAAAAAATAAAATACTACATTACAAATAAAATAAAAAATCATAACAGTACTTAAAAAAAATTACATTAAATTATTCTAAAATTACAGAAAATATAAAAAGGCTAACATTACAAAAAATAATAAACCACATTATCCAAACTAAAAAATTTAAACCTAATCCCTATGAAAGTAAAAAAGCCCCCCAAAATAAAAACACCCCCTAATCTAAGAATAAACTACCAATAGCCCTTAAAAGTGCTTTTTGTAGGGCATTGCCCTAAAGAAATCAGCTCTTTTACATTAAAAATATACTAAGCCCCCCTCTAACATTAAAACCTCCATGCCGCAGAGGAGCGCCGCCACCTAGCACCGTCAGCGAGGATCGCCACACCTGTAACACCGCTCTGCGCCGCCTTCGCTGTGGATGAAGATGATGGACCCGCCTGGAAGAAGACCTTCTCCACCAGACTTCAGGAACCGTGAGTACCTATTTGGGGCTTTAGTGTTTTTTTTTTACATTTTTATGTTTTTTTTTTTTAATTAGGGTTTTTTGGACAATTTGAAAAAGAGCTGAATGCCCTTTTAAGGGCAGTAAAAAAGAGCTAAATGCCCTTTTAAGGGCAGTAAAAAAGGGCTAAATGCCCTTTTAAGGGCAATGCCCATACAAATGTCCCTTTAGGGGCATTGGGTAGATTAGGTTTATTAGTGTTCGTTTTTTATTTTGGGGGGATTTAATTTTAGAGGGGGGGATTAGTAATTATTTTAGGTAAAAAAGCTGTTTAATTTAGGGCAATGCCCTACAAAAGGCCCTTTAAGGGCTATTGGTAGTTTAGATTAGGGTTTTATTTTGGGGTGGCTTTTTTTTTTTTTTTAAAAAAGGAGGTATTAGATTAGGAACATTTATTTTTTATTTTAGATAATGAAGTTTGTGTTTTTCAGTAATTTTAGCTTTTTTATTTTTTGTAATTTTAGTTATTGGATAGGGGGAAAGGGACAGAAGGACAGGGGTATAGGGACAGGGGGATAGGGAAAGGGGGACAGGGACAGAGGGATAGGGGGACAGGGACAGAGGGATAGGGGCAGGGGGATAGGGGGATAGGGACAGGGGGACAGGGGAATAGGGGGATAGATGAATAGAGGGATAGGGATGGATAGGTATATTTCTTTCATTAAACATTTTGGCCTGTGTACACGGGCTTTACCACTAGTAACTACATAAACACATTTTAAACAAACCATTCACTCTATTCTGAACCATAGTGAATTTATTACAACTATTTCTGTATCTTGTACACAAACACAAAATAACTATCAACTAAGACGCTAATAGGACCTTTCATATGCTTACAAAACATTTGTACAAATTGTCCTTATATTTGTAAAGCTATACAAAAAGATCAGCAAAGCTTACAGCACAATAAATATGCAGTTTTACCAACGTAGTGGAAGACACAGCTCAAACATGTAAGAAAGTTGTTAATATATGAGCTATGGAACTGAAAATTGAAACTTTGTTTTTAACTTCTCACTCTTCAAAAGTAAATTTAAATTTACTTGTAAGGCTTATAGCATAAAATTACACTACCAAATACACATTTATAATTGTTCATTGGATTTTTAAAAAAAAATAATATCCTGTAAAAACACTGAAAATTGTAAGCTGCTTTAAACTGCTGCTTGTTAACGTAAGCTAATACATTAAACTAATTCAAATCTTACAAAAAAAGCAAATCCAAAAATGTCACCTTTTAAATGTATTCATCTGAAATAATAGCATATGTAGATTTACTACATCAACTTTGCAAATTACCTTATAGTTTTGGCCAAAATAACTTGAAAAAAGGTAAAGTAAAGTCAAAATTAAACTTAAATATATGGGATGGACCATTTTAAACAACTTTTCAGTTCAATTCTATTATCAATTTAGCTTAGTTCTCTTGGTATCCTTTGTTAAAGAGTAATCCATAGGTGAACTCAGGAGTGTGCATGTGTATAAAGCCATCAGGCAGCAGTTTGCAATAATGTTCATATTATTAATGTAATACATTGTTGCAAACACTGCTGCTATAGAATGCTAAAGACACATGCACGCTCCTAAGATCTCATTGGCCTACATATATTTACAGTTATAAAATAGAAGTAAATTGAAAAGTTGTTTAAAATTGCATGTTCTATATGAATCATGCATTTTGTAATTTGTGAGAATTATTTTTCCCATCCCACTGTATCACGTGACACTCACCAGCCAATCACAAAATGCACCTAAGTATATAATGTGCACTTTTGCACATGCTCAGTAGGAGCTGGAGCCTTTAGTTGAATTGATACTTAAAAATCAGAAGATACATTATACAAATAATTATATACAGAAACATTGTGGCCTTCTGAGATCAGAACAAATTGATAATGAGCTTTATTTGTTCACACACTTGTTTTTGTAGTCTTTCTAGCTCCTCCCGCTCCTTCTGCTCTTTCTCCTCTGCCAGTTGCTGAAGCAACTTCTCTTTTTCCAGTTGCTCTTCCTCCTCTCTCCGTTTCCTTTCAGCCTCCTGTTTTCGTGCCTCTTCCTCTCTGCGAGTTCGCTCTTCAGCTTTTCTTCTGGCTAATTCTTCCTTTTTCTTCCTAAAACAGTAAAAAAGCTTTTAGTATTATTTTCAGATCTTACACATGAAAGGAGGTGGTAGGTACAACGCTTATGAATAAGACAAATAACCTATAAATTAGCTGACTGGTTGTCACTGACTTTACTATCTCTCTAGAGCGAATACATTATTGTTATTCCAGGAGACTACTTGTTTTCTCTAATATGGAATTATTTTGGGATTGCAAAAGGCACAACACCCATAGGAGGGAGGTACTTACTATTTTATATATAATTTTTTTTTCTATTATGTACATGAAAAAAAGCTTAGAAATAACCATTCTAATACTTTTCCCATACTTTGGGTGATCCACTAGAGGGCAGTCTTCCTACTATGTGCTACATGGCCCTACTTACCGGCTACCTGTAATGAACTTTGGCAATATGAATATACAGTTATAAATCTGGGCTAACTAACTTATCCATATCATCGTTCTCGATGGTTCCATAAAATACATCACTTATCCTATTTATTTGCTATCTGTAGCTCAGAAGGAGTAGTTCAAGACTAATATTTTTCATGTGTACTTTTGCTGCAATATTGCTTAATCTTTATCTTACAATGTCCTGATGTGTGAGAACACTCTGTTTATATTAATATTACACTGTAATCCCGGATAGCACTCATATTGTATGGTGTTGTGTTAGGATATATCACTAGATCTATTGCTCATTCATTCACTATCTGGTTTGTTTCTTTTATTTCTATTTTCTGAAACCAATAAAACCTATCACGCTATCACAAAAATCATTTTTACCATTCATTTTATTAT
Organism: Bombina bombina; assembly: GCF_027579735.1. Taxonomy (NCBI): domain Eukaryota; kingdom Metazoa; phylum Chordata; class Amphibia; order Anura; family Bombinatoridae; genus Bombina; species Bombina bombina. The sequence goes on along the minus strand of NC_069502.1, from coordinate 704,276,568 downwards.
TTTTTTCCATTTTACTTTTTATGAGGCGAAAAGGCTAGAAAATCCAGTTATTCTGAAAATGAAAGCGCTATGAAATATAAGTTTAAAAGACATGAAATTTAAAGGGATATAAAACCCAAAACTTTTGTTTTGTGATTCAGACAAAGCATACAATTTTTAAAAAAGTTTACAATTTACTTCTATTATCAAATATGCTTCATCATTCTCATGATATTCTGTGTTGAAGAGATACCTAGGTAGGCTTCTGGAGAACTAAATGGCAAAAAATAGTGCTGCGGTCTAGTGCTCTTGCAAATGGATATTATTCTTGCACAACTGTTGCCATATAGTGCTCTAAAATTGGGCAGCATCCTGGACTTACGTCCCTGGTTTTCAACAAAAGAAACATAGAGAATGAAGAAAAACTGATAATAGAAGTAAATTAGAAAGTTGTTTAAAATTGCATGCTCTATCTGAATCATGAAAGAAACATTTTTGTGTTTCATATCCCTTTAAGGTAAAAAGTGAGCTGGCACTGTTATGTACCTTTGAGCTATCTCCTTTCCTTGGCACTTTATTTCTAACATTTAAAAAAAAAAAAAAAAAACAACTGGAAGCTGTATTCCTCTACCCACCCCAAGCTTCAGGAAAGCATGATCCTAGTGCACACGACAAGCAAGCACACATGAAAAGAGTAAGGGCCAGATTACAAGTGGAGTGCTAACGTTTGCATGCCAGCGATATTGAGTTTATTGCGCCTGTTTGCGCTCATATTACAAGTTGAAAATAAACACTATCGCTTGAGCGCAATTGAAGTTAACGAGCGTCAGGTTAGCGTAGCCTCAGAGCTCTGGTTAACTGTTTCGCAAAACAAAAGCAAAAAAAAGTGTCACAAAACACCGCAAAAATACATTACAAAGTATAGTTACACTCATAATAATACTGTCTAATAAAAATATATAATAAAAAAAAAAAATTATAGAAAAAAGTTATCAGGGCTCAAAGATATGACATCTCAGGTGTTAGATAAAAAAAGTCAGGCAAAGGGTTTTAATATTGAGATACATACATATACAGGTCTAAAGGTATATATATATATATATATATATATATATATATATATATATATATATATATATATATATCTATTTATATGTGTATATATGTCTGTAAATACATATATACACACATATAAATACATAAACACTTATGTACACATATATAGGCATATATATAAGTGCATTGGAGCCCTTTGCAGTTAAGTAGATGAAAACATAGAAAGAACATTTAATGCAATATTAAATTTTAATAAAGTGTTATACTGTGTATTTACTGTAAATATTTCACATTCCAATGTTCTGCACATAGCAGAATATGTTCTTTGTATTTCTAAATATATATTCCAATATATATCTGTATATATCTATATATATATATATATATATATATATCTATATATATATATATATATATATATATATATATATATATATATATATCTATATATATATATATATATATATATATACACAGTTGTATGCAAAAGTTTAGGCACTGACAATTTCCATGATTTTCATTTATAAATAATTGGGTGTTTGGATCAGCAATTTAATTTCGATCTATCAAATAACTGAAGGACACAGTAATATTTCAGTAGTGAACAAAGGTTTATTGGATTAACAGAAAATTTGCAATATGCATCAAAACAAAATTAGACAGGTGCATACATTTGGGCACCCTTGTCATTTTGTTGATTTGAATACCAATAACTACCTAGCACTGATTAATTGGAACACACAATTGGTTTGGTGAACCCATTAAGCCTTGAACTTCATAGACAGGTGCATCCAATGAGAGTCGTTGTTCTCTTTGACTCTCCTCTGAAGAGTGGCAAATTGAGGGCCTCAAAACAACTCTCAAATGACCTGAAAACAAAGATTGTTCAACATTATGGTTTAGGGGTAGGCTACAAAAAGCTATTGCAGAGATTTCAGCGGTCAGTGTCCACTGTGAGGAACATAGTGAGGAAATGGAAGACCACAGGCACAGTTCTTGTTAAGGCCAGAAGTGGCAGGCCAAGTAAAATGTTCTGGAAAGACCATCCCAGTCCCCAGACCTGAATATCATTGAAAATCTGTGGGGTGATTTGAAGCGGCCTGTCCATGCTCGGCAACCATCAAACCTAACTGAACTGAAGATGTTTTGCAAGGAGGAATGGTCCAAAATACCTTCATCCAGAATCCAGACTCATTACAGGCTATAGGAAGCGTCTAGAGACTGTTATTTCTGCTAAAGGAGGTTCTACTAAATATTGATGCAATATTTCTGTTGGAGTGCCCAAATTTATGCACCTGTCTAATTTCATTTTGATGCATATTGCACATTTTCTGTTAATCCAATAAACCTCATTTCACTACTGAAATATTACTGTATCCTTCAGTTATTTGATAGATCAAAATGAAATTGCTGATCCAAACACCCAGTTATTTATAAATGAAAATAATGGAAATTGTCAGGGGTGCCTAAACTTTTTCATACGATTGTGTATATATATATATATATATATATATATATATGTGAAATTTTCATATTTTAACATCGGGTTAGCGCACTTGAGAATATACGTTCAAGTTAGCTCGAGAGTGGGGTGTTACAGGTTTTTTTTTTTCATTTTATTTCTCCAGTGACGTCTAGGGGGAATAGGTTATCGCGCTCGCAATATTCTAAGTTCTGCTTTTTGGGCACATCAGGTTAGCACGAGCATGATAACTTTTTACTTTCAACAAATAGCGCTCCACTTGTAAACTGGCCCTATGTATTTAATTTACAAATATTCTACATTATGGGCTGAAATAGATACGCTAATACATTATTCTATTGTCCCTTTAAATGCATTCTTTCTATTCAATATTCCCCTTTTATATGGCTTTATTACCTTTCTTCTTCTTCTTTTTCTCTCTTTTCCTGCTCCTCACGCTCCCTCTGTTCTCGTGCAAGTCGCCTTTTCTCAGCTAGAATTCTAGTTGCTTCTTCTGGGTTGTTGGTTCCAGCAAAAGTCTTGCTAGCTGTGGTAGGTGACGGTAACACTGGAACAGAAGGCACTGCTGGAGCATCTTGTTTAAAACAAATAAAATAAAGTCTTGATTAATTATTTTTAAAGGGGCAGTTCACCCAAATTTTTTCTCCCCTTTAAATTGTTCCCAATGATCCTTTGTACCTGCTGGAGTATATTAAATTGTTTACAAGTAGCTCCTTTACCCTTATTTCGACATTTGAAATAACTGATTTAGCCTGGTGCATCCCTACCTGTACTGAAAGTTTCTATACTAGAGTCTATGCTATTGATAAGCCTATGTAAACACATCCAGCAAAAGAAATTACACTCCCAGTGGGGTGGAGGATAGTTAAGTAATAAAATGATAATTATATAAGTATTGAGCTTTGGTTTTCCAGACAAATATAAGATAAGGAAGCAATTGTGTGTACACAAAGTGATAACATAATGAGATCTGATATTACCTGAAGCTCAACCCATTGTATTAAGCTGTGGTTTAAAAGCACAAAATCAGCTACTTCATACACACAAAATAACCTTGAAAATGCAATTTCTCATACATTTTATACTCTGCAGCTGGTATAAGAAGTAATTGAAAATACATTAATATAAAAAAACAATTTTACAGTGTACTGTCCCTTTAAGGTTCTCCCTTTGCCTAATTTATAAAGACCTGTTACTGGGTCAGCTAGCTGAGATCCAATCCATGTTATTACAAGAGCTCAAGAAACTATCCCTACTGGAAACGCATTAATTAAAAAAAAAATACAAAAAACCGACATTTTGGTTTAGATTTTTGCATGAAACAAGTGTCAACAACAGGCTCTTTAAATATATGGGTAAGAAAAGAAAATAAGAAAATGCAAAGAAACAAAATAGTAACCTACCTTGTACAGGCTCAACGGTTGTAACAGTGGGGCTTTCTTTTTCAATGTTGTCTCTAGCTGTTCCCAATGGTTCTTTAGAAATGACACTTTCAGTGGGTGACCCAGCTTCCGTCTCATCTATATTTTGCTTACTTTCTTCTTTCGTGTCTTTTTTGGTTGGTCTGACATTCCCTGGTGAGGGCGGTCTTTGAGGAGTATGTACAACCTTGCTGGAACTAGCAGGAGATGCTGCTGGCTTGGCTGTGCTAGTGGATGAAGACTTATGTGCAAGCCTGCAAATTACCAATTCATTTGTTATGATCATTTTATTTTTTTCAAAAGAGCAATAAACAGACATGTTTTGTATCTTTGTTGCATCCTACAATATACTACAGTTTTTTTGTTTTTGTTTGTTTAAACAGATGTTCCTTTGCTATACAGTGTTCATATAGCACATACTTTCTCTTTCCTCAAAAAAAAAACATTAAAACTCCATGCTCCTCCTCCTGAACACCATCCTACCTCATGCACCAGGTATCAGGAGTCAGGTCCTTATTGCATGTGAATCATGTAGGATGCAATATGTCGGTATGACCACTAAGGGCTACATTTAACATCCAATAGCGGGCAGGAGCGGACATATTAACCCCTGTCCGTCTGGCTTCATTAAAGGGACAGTTCACCCAAAAACGTTCTCCCCTTTAAATTATTCCCAATGATCCTTTTTACCTGCTAGAGTGTATTACATTGGTTGCAATTAGCTCCTTTACTCCTATTTCAGCATTTGAAATAGCTGATTTAGTTTGTGGTTTCCCAACCTATACTGAAAGTTTTGATACTGGAGTATATGGTTGATATTGATACTGGAGTATATGCAATTGATAAGCCTAAGTAAACACAGCCAGCAGAAGAGATTACACTCTCAGTGGGATGCAGGATAGTTAAGTAATAAAATGCTAATTTTCCATTGTTCTCTCTATGTATTTAGCTTTGGTTATAAGATAAGGAAGCAATTGTCTGTGAACACAAAGTTATAACATAATGAGATCTGATATTACCTTAAGTTCAACCCCTTGTAATGGGATGTGGTTTCAAAGCACAAAACCAGCTACTTCATATACACAAATAAACCCGAAAATGCAATTTCTCAAATATTTTATACTCTGCAGTTGGTATAACAAGTCATTTAAAATACATTAATGGAAAAATAATTTTACAGTGTACTGTCCCTTTAACCATTGCCCACGAGCGCTCCTGTGCGCTCGTGTGCAACCCTGCCTCCTGCCCACGCACAACCAATTACGCTTGCGCAGAAGCTGTCAAGTTCCCCAGTCGGAAGAGATTGGGGAGATTGAAATACTCCAACAAAGAGGCGGAGAACAGGGTAGAGAAGCAGCGGTCTTGTGTGAACCTGCAGTAAGAAGGGAGAGAAAAGCTTGATGAAGCCCTTAGGATGTAAGATTCTGTATTAGAGAGCATCAGGGTAACATTGCTGGTAATCAGGAAGGGTCTGCTTTAGACAAACATTTCATTTATGTTCATGGTAAAAATGTGAGTTTTGTTAGATTGATAATAATAAAACAATTGTGAAATCCCTGCAGAGGGGGTGATCAAACTAAGACCCTATAAGTAGATGTGAAATATTTTTGATATTTCAAATCCAGACAAGAATCCCTAAAAGATTCAATTCAGAGTGCAATATCATCAATGATTTGGAATAATTATAGTACCAATATAGCATAATTGATATCTCATTATATTAAACAGTGCTCCTTTGGTAATAACAAATATGTTAATTTAAAATAAACATAAAAGAAAAGATTGTGTAAAAAAACAACTTACTTGTTTTCTTGTATAATGAACACTTAGAAATTCTCAGTGTAGATAAGGGAGCTAACATGTTGGAAACTTAAGTTACTTTCTGACTGATCTGGGCATGAGCAAATCTGACTCTCTGTTATCTAGTCTATTCACTTTACAGTAAATCAGCTTATGTCATTTCAGAAGTTTTATGACTTAGGCTAGATAAAGCTTTCCTGCAGAGGCCCCTCCTCCTTATAAGGATGTGACAGGAAGTAATGAACACTGCACAAATGTAGTGTAAAAAATAAATTATATATATATATATATATATATATACACAAACACACACTTTTATTTAAATAACATCGATATTGATTTTAAAATAGAGGGTGTCGTACTGTTATATTATTACTATGCATATTGACAGAACATAGGGTGGCAAAAAGGGTTAAAATGTATATGTTTTTGTTAATATATTAGGTTTGTCATTATTTTCCACCCAGAGGAAGGTGTGTGACCCTGAAACGCGTAGTATTAACGTATACACAGAGTCTGGCCAGGCAAGTGTTTGTAGTTTCTTTCGCTCTATATTTCACAGAGTACTATGAGGTTTTAAATGTTTTTTCAAATTGTGTTTTAATACCGCATATACTTATGTTGTGAATTCACAAATTGTGTGATTACGAATACATTAGTGCTCCGGTATACCTTATACAACGGGTATTTGTTTACAGGCACGCAAATAGTTTTTTTTTAGCAAATGTGCTAGAATTTAGCAACAACAACACACGAGAGCATTGTTAATATAATTGCTTTGTGAATAGGTATTTGTTAGAACTATTTTTATATTTTGTAAAATGTTCTAAGACATGATCTGTCAGTAAAATAGAGTGTTTTTATTTTACATACATTGTGTATTTCAAGTTTGTATCTGCTGTAAGCAGTGCTGTTAAAATACTTTCAAACAACCTTTTTTCGTTTCTGAAAACAGCTGCAGTTCAGCATAAATCAAGTAATAAGATACTAAGCATATATAAAGCGTCATATAAAAAAATAGATATTTATAATTGTTTGCAAAAAAGTAAGCAATTATTTTTCAATGTGTGGCGCTCACCCTTTTAACCTAAAATATATACACTATATATATATATATATATATATATATATATATATATATATATATAGGAAAACATCAAGCAGGGGATCTTCACACACGATAAAGTTCCAACTTCTGGGGTGCTCTGGGTAGGAAAAGTAAACAAATTAAATAAACAGGTCCCGCACCCTCCGCTGTGAAAACACAAACTTCTTTAATTGAACTGTGACGTTTCGGGGTAGTTAGCCCCTTCCTCAGACAGATAACAAATATAGTGCAACTTACTCCCCTTAAATACCATCCAAAATGTACTGTGAATGCTAAACACCTGCATCTGCTCATCTGCACAACTGAGCATGCTCAGAGAGAACTACGGTGGCTGCATTGGGACAAACAACTAAAAGCAAAGTTAAAAATGGAAAATGCCTGAAATTACAATGTAACAATGTTCATATAAACAAAAATGTAACCTAAGAAGCCCTGATATATGTGATGAATAACTCGTCTTCACAATATGTAACAAAACTAGCAAAAACAAAAATTGGCTACAAATAAATATTACATCTTAACTAATGAGGGGAATAAGTAAGATGTTACTTACAAAAAACAGGCAAGTAATGAATATCAAGTGTAATTATGAAATCTATACCCTGTAACAGGACATAATTAATTTGACCAGGGAGACAAATTAAACCTACCTACCGCAAAAATTACTTTAACTAAGTGGGAATATGTCAAAAAGACATAAAAATTATGAATACAATCTTAATTATCCCTGTATAATCTAATTAATAACTGACAGACTCAGAGTATGACTATCAGATTAGTATGAATCTATGGCTAGCTGTACTACACAATATACTATTACGTGTAAAATATGTACAAACAGGATCATTACAAGAAACATTGCATATCAAAATGGGTATTAAGGCCCCTAGGTATTAAAATATCCAAGGTGTAAATCCACCTGGTCTTTTTTTGCAACAACAATTTGGCCCTATTCCCCCCCCCCCCGCTCAGTAAGGGAGGAACGTGATCAATGATCACGTATTGCAAATTGGCCACAGTATGTTTGGCAGACAAAAAGTGTCTAGCCACTGGCTGATCACTTTAACCAAGTCTTGTTGGTATAACTTTGGACATTGTCAGGACGCATCAAGCAGTCCCTCAAAGATCTTGAACATTTATAACCAACCATTGGATGGTATTCTTAAAGGGTAAGCGTTCATCTGTGTTGATGATGTGCCAATTCTCCTGTAGAATACTGGGTGTTTGCCAATTGTCAGGAGAATATGTGGTCATGAACGTCATCCTTGAAGCCACGTCAGGTGTGTCTTCGCTGGTTCTCTTTATCAATGCTTCAGCTTGTGTCAATGTGGACATAGTAGATTTGATATCCTGAATGGTTTTACATTTATATCCCCTTTGGATAAACCTGTTCTCCATTTCCTGGAGTTGTTCCAACTTCTTACTTTCAGTACTGTTGTTCCGTACCACTCTCTTCAATTGAGAGATAGGCAGTGCCCTTTTAAGGACCGGTGGATGGCAGCTCTCAGCTCTTAGGATGGAGTTCCTATCAGTCTCCTTGGTGTATAGAGTAGTCTCTAGGTGATTACCATTCTTGAAGATTAACAAATCTAAAAACTCAATACAGGTGTCAGAAGCATTCATTTTGAATTTGAGGTGTTCACTTGATCCGTTTAGTTGGGCAAACCAGTTATCCAACTCATGTCTGGTGCCCGTCCAAATGATACACAAGTCATCTATATATCTCTTGAACATCCTGATGTTTGGGTCACGAAATAGATCAGTGTCAAATAGCTCAAATTCTGCCATAAAGATGTTGGCATATGATGGGGCTATATTCGACCCCATCGCCGTTCCAGAAATCTGTAAGTAAAATTTCTGTATTTATCACATATATCAGGGCTACTCAGGTTACATTTTTGTTTATATGAACATTGTTACATTGTAATTTCAGGCATTCTCCATTTTTAACTTTGCTTTTAGTTGTTTGTCCCAATGCAGCCACCGTAGTTATCTCTGAGCATGCTCAGTTGCGCAGATGAGAAGCTGCAGGTGTTTAGCATTCACAGTACATTGTGGAGGGTATTTAAGGGGAGTAAGTTGAACTATATTTGTTATCTGTCTGAGAAAGGGACTAACTACCCCGAAACGTCACAGTTCAATTAAAGAAGTTTGTGTTTTCACAGCGGAGAGTGCGGGACCTGTTTATTTCATTTATTTTTATATATATATATATATATATATATATATATATATATATATATAAACAAAGATCACTAGGATATACTATTGCGCCAGGTATTAACCTAAATATAATAACTATAGGTATATTTTTCAACAGTTTCAGGAACTATAATATGCTTGAATGAGTGAAACCAAGTAGGATCTGGAAGTATCCCAGATTAAAAGTCCATATGGAATAATAGATCAATTGAAATATGCACCGTTTCTATGTTAGTGACAATAAAGATGATATATTTCTCCCTTATTGTATTCTACTTACAGGATACTACCTCAATCTGATGAGGTAAGGGAGGAGCGGTGTGCAGTTTATGGAGTCTTCACGGATAGTGATATTCTTTCCACCAGATGGAGTTCTTCCACTGTATTCACACCAGGTCACAGGTCTTGTATTCAATAGGGATGCAAAATGTTATTGAGGGACAGCGCTAAAAAGCACAGGTCAGGACTATTCAAACTGTGATTAATGTTAATAATTTAAATTACATATGTGATCATAGGGAGATGTTCGGAAAGCATATATATATATGTACTAGCAATAAATGATTATGAACACTGGTCAACTGTTATAAAAAAAATAACCTTTACTAAAAATAATACAAATACAAAATTAAAGATAAGTCCTAGTGGTGAAATGCGTCGATCAGGACCATTCCTAACTTTGCCTTGTGTTACAGTATTCACTACAAAGACAACCTGTAATTACAGCGGATTTTTGAAACCAAAGAAGCATAGCTGTATGAGAACAGCCATACTACTACGAACTCTGTATCCGGCTCTTTAAGTATCGTTAAGGAACCATAACAAGAACGATCGCACCACTACTAGTGGTATTTGCCATTGATCTTAAGATCGGAATCTACAAAGCGCAACTTCTTTCCAGCAAAAGTTGCCACAAGTCGTTACTATTTGTTTCCATTCCTCGAGTGCCGTGGACCAAGACGCCTAGAAGGTGTACGGATCACTGTGAGTACATCCACAGGAGAGGTATATTACCTAGTGTCACACGCTTCAAAAGAAGTACACTACCCACTACTGTCATTACACGGAGTAAAGAGGTATTTGAGTCACGACCATTGCAGCAATCTGAAAGATTAATAAATCACTGCAATTTCACCTACCTGTGTTACATATTAACTCTGAAAGTATACAGACCGTAAAGATTTCCTGCTCGGAAGTAGCACACAAAAAAGCCACCTTAATCCGAGGTATTTATACAAAACCTGTTTTATAGTAAAAAGGAACATACAACGTTTTTTTAAAGGAAATACTTCAAATATAAGGTACCTTATTTATAAATCAACATCAACAGAGACTGTTTTATATCCAGCCCAATACGCTATTCTGGACATTGGGACTTTTTAATATATCCTTGAGACGATAGTCTTGAGTTTGCACATTTGGGTACCTTTCCTTATAAGTAGGCATTCTAACTACATTATCCTTTATATAATATTTATGAAGGGAGACGTCCCTTATGTATAAATTGTTTAATTTTTAATTTGTATTATTTTTAGTAAAGGTTATTTGTTTTGTAACAGTTGAACAGTGTTCATAATCATTTATTGCTAGTACATATATATATATATATATATATATATATATATATATATATATATATATATATATACTTTCCAAACATCTCCCTATGATCACATATGTCATTTAAATTATTAACATTAATCACAGTTTGAATAGTCTTGACCTGTGCTTTTTAGCGCTGTCCCTCAATAACATTTTGTATCACTAAATCAGATTATCTTTGAAGGGGTTAATCAGTAGTGACAGCAAGGTCTTTTTTATCTTGGGCGCTAATCCAATATATCCAATATCTTGTATTCAATAGGATCAGTAGGATCAGTATAATCAGGGCTCCACTCCCCACACCGATACCGATGGTCACATAAATAGGGGCAAGGCAAGAAGTCACATATATAGTGTAATAATGTTTATTCAAAAGTAAGATAGTGAAAGATTTTAATATGCACTTACAATTTAAAACCTCAATGACAATTGAGGTAACGGTATAGCGTTATTGAGATGAAGTATAAAGCCTCAATCACGATAGTGAACGAAGAGATGATATAAAGCTGCACCGGCCAGTTGCAGTTTGAAATCCGTGGCGTTTGGAAAATATTTAAAGGTCAATTCCAGCAAAAAATTGTGTACTGTTGGTGTACACACACCTGACGCGTTTCAAAGGATAAGCACAGTCTGCTCCTTCTTCCTCAGAGGTTTCTTGCCGAAATATGCCCTGCTGTCTCTATTTATAGTTTGGGCTGACGCGCCCCTTCTATTTGTTAATATCTGATTAGTTGAGAACTAGGCCACTCCTCCTAAATCATCACACAAGGGGTTTGATCTATCTTAGCCAATGACTTGTGAGCTGCAATGGAGCGGGACTAACAGATTGCCCAGTTTCTCGTGTTGTGATAGGAGAAGATGTACACCCCCCCACATGCACGTCACAGTAGTGACGAATGATGACAATTCTATAATAGCGTGCCTGCAAATGTTTTGCTCTTTGGGATTTCCCATTAGTTAAATATCGCTTGTGTTGGTGTGTTTGATAATAAACATCTAATAATCCAATAGGTCTTAAAGGGCTGTATTTAATGTTTAAAAAAACAAGTGCTAAAAATCATAATGATAACGATATTATTTTTTAAATTCTATAAAATGCTCCTGAAGGATAATAAAATAATTACGTAGTGAATTTAATAGATCGTGTTTAGATATTTATGGTAGTTAAAAAACAAATTAAAAAGATGGTAATTTTTTAAAAATTACTGATGAACTGCTATAATAAAAAACTTAGGTTGTGTGACGGTTTAGGAGGAGTTTAGGAGGAGTGGTCGAGTTCTCAACTAATCAGATATTAACAAATAGAAGGGGCGCATCAGCCCAAACTATAGAGACTGCAGGGCATATTTCGGCAAGAAACCTCTGAGGAAGAAGGAGCAGATTGCGCTTATCCTTCAAAACGCGTCAGGTGTGAGTGTACACCAACAGTACACTATTTTTTGCCGGAATTGACCTTTAAATATTTTCCAAACGCCACGGATTTCAAACTGCAACCAGCCGGTGCAGCTTTATATCATCTCTTTGTTCACTATCGCGATTGAGGCTTCTACTTTGTCTCAATAACGCTATACCGTTACCTCATTTGTCATAGAGGTTTTAAATTGCAAGTGCATATTTAAACCTTTCACTATCTTACTTTTGAATAAACGTTATTACACTATATATGTGCCTTCTTGCCTTGCCCCTATTTATGTGACCATCGGTATCGGTGTGGGGAGTGGAGTCCTAATTATACTGATCCTATTGAATACAAGACCTGTGAGCTGGTGTGAATACAGTGGAAAAACTCCATCTGGTGGAAAGAATATCACTATCCATGAAGACTCCATAAACTGCACACTGCTCTTCCCTTACCTCATCAGATTGAGGTAGTATCCTGTAAGTAGAATACAATAAGGGAGCACTACGGGGGAAATATATCATCTTTATTGTCACTAACATAGAAACAGTGCATACTTCAATCAATCTATTATTCCATATGGACTTTTAATCTGTGATACTTCCAGATCCTACTTGGTTTAACTCATTCAAGGATATTATAGTTCCTGAAACTGTTAAAAAATATACCTATAGTTATCATATTTAGGTTAATACCTGGCGCAATAGTATACCCCAGTATTCTTTGTTTTTTTATTTTACTATCTTAGGGATATTCTGGGAAAAGATATCCCGCCCATCTGGGAGTATAGCAGCCGGTATACCCTACTTTATTCTCCGGAATTGTGAACTTGTGTGTATATACATCTGTTTGACATCCATTATATATACATATACATATATACACACACATACATATACATATACATATATTTCACTATTAATCTTATGTATATGCGTGTATATACACTAGAATTGTCTTTCAGGTACACTCTTATATTTATATTTCACATCATATATTTTTAAGGTAGTGCGCCCTCCTTTGATAAGCTTACACCCACACTTGCTGTAGGTGTATTCTACTATGTCAATATATATATATATATATATATATATATATATATATATATATATATATATCCACTTTAGTTTATTAGTGACTTTTCAGAGTTGCCCCTTCTTCAGATATATACAAAATATCTCCTAAGTCTATGGAGAATTTTTATGTTACCACCAGTTTCCAAACTTTACCACCTCAATAGAAACTAGGCCTTACTTGGGTCATTGTTTTGCAGATTTGTTAGGTGCTACCAGTACCATTTTCTTCCCATTATTACCTAGAGAAACCTACATACTTCAAGAAAGTTTCTGGGCATTAAAGGAGCTGTGCCTGTGGTAGTGGCAAGCTAAAGGGCAAGGTATTTATGATTTTGTCCATTCCCTGGCTGAGTTTGTATACGCTAATGATAACCATTGGAGATAAGTCTAACCACAGGTGGTAACGGAAATCTGGACTTGGACCTGTTGTGCCTAGAAGGATATGGCTGCATCTCCCTAAGGACGCACACACCAGGATGAATCACACGCCTGGGGTTTTCCATGTCTCTTATACAGACAAAGATTGCCTAGTATTTAAGGGCTTGACTAGTCCAGACTGATATACTGCAGAAAAGCTTCTCTCTTTTTGCATACATTTCAATACCATGTCAGTTGGATGAAAACAGCCAACAAATTGACAACTGTGGGTTAGAATGTTTTTATCATGTATACAAAATAGCAATAATCACACTTTTTAAGTATAATAGTTTACATTTACCCCTATCCACTACATAGCTCATTCCCTGTTACATTAGATTTGGCCATTTCCTGGCTTACGGGATCTCCCAGATGTGTGTTATGTGTTGTTTTGCTGTGTGATGGAAGATTGTGTGATGCTCTTCATGGAAGAGCTGATCTATGACCGGGAAAAACCCTCTCAGGCTGGCCGGGCTCCTGGAACTCCTGGTCGGTTGCCTCACAACGGACACCTGCCTAACCCCTCTCAGGCTGGCCGGGCTCTTGAAACTCCCAGTCAGCCACAGAACAGCAGGACACCCGCTAACTTTTCCCCTGGTCGATCCAGCGGCCCGTTGTCCCAAAGCTCCGCTCTCTTGGGAATTGGTAGCCCCTAGGGAGGACAAGAGCTGGGGAAATTATCGGAGGGGAGCTCCTTTGGGAACCTAGGGTTTTGGACACCCCTACCCCCATAACTTCAACTGACTGTATCTCCTGTCCCCAGTAACGAATCACACAACTTTTTGGACTATGGCATCTGGGGACTGAAAGCCCTCGAAGCTGCCACCGCTGGGTACTGGGATTCTGTGGGACTGTGGCTGCTATGGAGGCGCAAGCCTGTCTGGAGGGGTGGGAATGGCGGGAAAATTGTGGGATTGTCCAGTGTCTTATCAAGATGAGCTGTGTGTATAAAAGGAGTGTCTGTTTTCCAATGAAATTAGTTCTTTATTTCACCTGAATGCTAGTATATCTAGTTATTTGGGTGGGCTCCTGCTAAAATCACTTTCCTGGGCTACATAGCAGCCTGTTCCAGCAAGAGAAAGGTGGGACCCTGAATACTGGTGCTGTCGGGCATCAGGGGTGGCTACAGGCTGTGGTCACTTGACAGCTACATAGCTGCAGTCGGCAGGGAGGAAGCAGGACCCGTTTAGCGGAGATACCCAGTCGGGGTAGCCGGGGTATCCGTCACATTGGCTGGCAGCGATGAAATCTGCTTCTTTCACACAGTTTCTGTTGACAGAGGAGACGTGCCAAAGTAGCTGGTAACTATGGAAGCCGAGTTCCTAAGGAGAGTACAGGAGGTGCTTACCCAGCTGGATGGTCCTGGTTCTGAACAGGACCAGCAGAGCTGGAGAAGCATTTTCCACCGGCAACTATGGAGAGAAAGGCTTCAACAAGAAAAGGATTGTGATGGAAAGGTCCTCCCCACAGAGGAGAGGTTAATGGGTCCGGTGGGACTTGCGAGTGCCTTTTCTGGGAGAGCAGCCCATGGAGGAATGACTATCAGAACTAGATGGACTGGTCCAGGCAGAGATGTGGGTGGGGGACGGCTACCAGGCCCTCCGATGGCTCGCTATGCAATTGCGGCCATGACTGGAGAATTGCACCCCCACAAAGGGCTTTGGCTTCGGCGGCCCTGGATTACTATTGGAAAAGAGAGCAGCTGTTGGATCTCTCGGGGGTATCCTGGCTGGTATCCGATATGGTATCACTTATTTTCCAAAAATGGGAACTGGAATGGGAACTGGAAAAGGCATACAAGAGACTGCTAGACCGAGATCCACATCATGCCATGGAGTCTGCATGGAGCTGTGGTGCAGCAGTCTGGGAATCATGGAGGTTGACCTCCAAGGAGTGGCAACAGAGCATAAGTGACAACGAGCTGCTAGATACAGATCAGCAGCCTGGCCCTGAGCTTATGGGCTTGGACAAGGGAGCCACTCCAGCAGAATCACTGGCAACAGGGCAGAGAGCCACCGGCCTCTGCCCAGCACCTGCAACAGCTCCAGGAAACCAGAGAGTGGAGGTCGCCGTCCTCTCTCCCCACCCATAGAACCCCTTCCCGGGAGAGGAGACAGTCGGTCTCTGTCCCCAGCGGGAGAGCCATCCCCTGGGAGCGGAGGTAGTTGTCCTCCCTCCCCTTACACAGAACCCCTTCCTGGGACAGGAGAAAGTTGGTCTCTCTCCCCAATGGCAGAGCTAGGAGCAGGGAGAGGAGACAGTCTGTCTCTCATCCCAGTGGAAGAGCCATCC
This sequence comes from Bombina bombina, assembly GCF_027579735.1. Taxonomy (NCBI): domain Eukaryota; kingdom Metazoa; phylum Chordata; class Amphibia; order Anura; family Bombinatoridae; genus Bombina; species Bombina bombina. The sequence goes on along the minus strand of NC_069502.1, from coordinate 704,260,733 downwards.
CCTGGGAGCGGAGGTAGTCGACCTCCCTCCACTTACACAGAACCTCTTCTTGGAAGAGATGGATGTTGATAACTTTCCCCTGCGGCAGGTACTCCTTCCCAGGAGAGGAGACAGTCCGTCTCTCTCCCCAGCGGCAGAGCCAGGTACAGGGAGACAAGACAACCAGTATCTCTCCCCAGCGGCAGAGCCATCCCCTGGAAGCGGAGGTAGTCTTTCCTCCCCTTACACTGAACCCCTTCCTGGGAGAGGAGACAGTCAGTCTCCCTCCCCAGTGGGAGAGCCAGGAGCAAGGAGAGGAGACAGTTGGTCTCTCTCCCCAGCGGCAGAGCCATCCCCTGGGAGCGGAGGTAGTCGTCCTCCCTCCCCTTACACAGAACCCCTTGCAGAGAGAGAGAGAGATAGAACCCCTTGCAGGGAGAGATGGATATTGATATCTCTCCCCAGTGGCAGAACCCCTTCCTGGGCGAGGAGATGGTTGGTCTCTCTCCCCAGCGGCAGAACCCCTTGCAGGGAGAGGAGACAGGTGGTCTCTCTCCCCAGTAGCAGAATTCCTTTCTGGGAGAGGAGACAGTTGGTCTCTCTCCCCAGCGGCTGAACCCCTTGCGGGGAGAGACGGATGTTGGTATCTCTCCCCAGCGGCAGAACCCCTTGCAGGGAGCGGAGACAGATGGTCTCCCTCCCTATCAGCAGCACCTATTTCTTGGGAAAGGAGACAGCCAGTCTCCATCCCCAACAGCAGCACCCCTTCCAGAAAGCGGAAACAGCTGGTCTCCCTCTTCAGCGGCAGCACAGTTCTCAGGGAGCAGAGGTAGCCGGCCTCCATCCACAGTGGCAGATCCCCTTCCCAGGAGGAGAGACAGCCCATCTCTCTCCCCAGCAGCTGGGCATGATCTCTACCCTTTTTCCACCCAGGAGGATTTCTCACAGGGGGCAGGCGTTGCATTGGGCAAAAAGGATATCAGCTCATGCAGTTGGTGCCACACGTTTGGGCACCCGAGCTTTGGCTGCCCAACCAAGGAGCAACCTCAACATACAGACTGGGGTGGGAATACAGCCGGGAAACCTGCAACGGCTTTGTTTGTGGGTAGGTCTTTGTTTGTGGGTAGGTCAACCGGTACTCAACCGAGTGTCACAGAGGGAGGTAGTGTGGCCATGGAACCTAAAGACACTAGAACTTGTGTGAGAGCAACTGTTTGGGAGTCAGGCTTGGCAAACTTGTTTGGGACTTTGCATCATGGGACTATCCCTGCTCCCAGGGCTCACTCCCTGATACATTAGATTTGGCCATTTCCTGGCTTATGGGATCTTCCAGATGCGTGCTGTGGGTTGTTTTGCTGTGCACACTTGGTCATGGAAGAGCTGATCTATGACCAGGAAAAACCCTCTCAGGCTGGCCGGGCTGGGGAGAATTATCGGAGGGGAGCTCCTTGGGAACCTGGGGGCTTTTTGGACTGTGGCATCTGGGGACCAAGAGCTTTAAAATGAAACCCTGGAAGTGCTGCCGCTCTACTGGGATAACCCCGAAACCGCCACCCCTGGGTACTGGGATTCTGTGGCTGCTATGGAGGCACCAGCCTGTCTGGAGGGGTGGGAATGACGGAAAAATTGTGGGATTGTCCAGTGCCTTATCAAGATGAGCTGTGTGAATAAAAGGAGTGCGTGTTTTCCAATAAAATTAGTTCTTGTTTCACCTGAATGCTAGTATGTCTAGTTATTTGGGTGGGATCCTGCTAAAATCACTTTCCTGGACTACATAGCAGCTTGTTCCATGCAGAGGAAGGACCATCTGGCAGAGCTACTCAGTCTGGGTAGCCAAATTCTGCCACAGGGTGGGACTCTGAATACAGGTGCTGTCAGGCATCAGGGGTGGCTACAGGCTGTGGTCACTTGCTAGCTACATAGCTGCAGAAGGCAGGGAGGAAGCAGGACCCGTTTGGCGGAGATACCCAGTCGGGTAGCCGGAGTATCCGTCACAACATTTATCATTAAATCACTGATACATGAATATAGATAGAGAGATAGATGGATAGACTTGGATGATATGTTATTCTATAGCAAAGCAACAGAAATGTATATTACAAGGTGTTTACTATCCATTTAATTGCTAGTTACTGAACCCCCATATCTCCAAATGAACAATGTACATACTTACATAAAGTTCCCAATTCAAATGTACCAAACACAACATATTTTATTAGTGCATGGATGTTAAATTATTAGTGCACTACACTTACTGGAGTATTAAAGGTTGAGAAACAGATTTGCTGACCACTATCAATTGCATTTTGTTCATCACTAATGTTTAACACACTTGGAGTATGTAGAACATTTATGGATGATTTTATGTATAAAACTATGTTTAGGAGTAAATCCCGCTTGGCTACTATATTTCAAGCACACTAACCCAATGTTTTGTTTTTTAAAATGAAAAATACGTTCATTGTTTTATACCACGTTAATACAATTATTATCAGTGTATCTAAGAAGCTGGAGATATATATGAAAGAAAGCTAAGTAGAGAAGAATTTCTGTCAAACCTGAATAATCAAATGGCAGTCACATGTCTATACACTTTATTAAAGGTCCACTTACCACAGTAGAATAGCATAATCAATAAATGCATTATAGACAATGCACTTAGTAGATTTTTTTTCTGACAAATGTCAAAGTTAGTTTTATTTTCCTTCCCACTGCATCATGTGACAGCCATCAGCCAATCAGAAAATACATAAACATATATTCTGTGAATCTTGCACATGCTCAGTAGGAGCTGGTGCCTCCGTAAGTGTGCATGTAAAAATATAGTGCATATTTATATAATGGATGTAAAATGGACAGTTGTTTAAGATTGTGTGCTCTATCTGAATCATGAAAGTTTAATTTTGATTTTAGTGATTCTTTAAGTGATCAGATGTTACTTAAAGCAGCAGATTGCAATCAACGTGCATCTCATACTTCTTTGCACTCTGGATGTGAACTTGAAAAACAGAATTCATCATCTAAAATTAGAATGCTAGAATCAAAGTAAATGCATTTTAAAATCTCTACCATAGATCTGTTCTTAGATAAAAACCTATTCCCCAAATACATTGTCACTATGCAATATCAGAAAACATTTTGATATTAGTATAAACAGGTAACAAAATAAATAAATAGATAAAAATAAGGGATGCATTATCACTTACCCTGCAGGCAAAGGAGCTGGTGATTTGACTTTAGGAATGGAAGGGGAAGGAACTCTTTTAATGTTGGAAATAGGTGTTGATAATACATTCTCTCTCTCATTCTCTTTTTCTTTCTTCTCCACCTATGCACAATTAGTAAATTGAAATGATTCCATTTAGTATGACCGCTAACCTAGCTTTCTTTTAGAATTGATGTGGTCAGTGCATCAAGATCTTATTTATACAAATACATGTTGCAATACATTGTGTGTTCATACCCCAAATAAATCCCAAGTAATTCAATGTGTTCATTTGTTTTGTAAGCAACATGGTTAAAGGAACATGGAAGCAAAATAAATCATTCATAATCAAGATATAGAGAACAGTTAAAAAATAAACCAACAAGAACTTTTCAATCTACTTTTATTATCACACATCTTTTTCTCTTGGTATCCTTTGTGAAAACTTAGCTACGTTCCACAATAGCCAACTGGGGGAGGCTCAGGATTTAAAAAAAAAAACATATTGAGAAATGAGAACTATATGGCAGCAATGTTATAATAGCAGTCTGTAGAGGGAGCTTTAGAGTGCAGTAGCATCAGTCAATCTATGGTAAAACTCTATGGTAAACTATGCTATCAAACAGCTTTATAGCTAGAAGCATTGCTTAAAGGGACACTAAACCCAAAAGGTTTATTTCATGATTCAGGTTGAGAATACAATTTTAAACAACATTCCAATTTACTTCTATTATCTAATTTGCTTCATTCTTTAGATATCCTTTGTTGAAGAAATAGCAATGCAAATGGGTGAGCCAATCACACAAGGCATCTATGTGCAGCCACCAATCAGCAGCTACTGAGCCCTACATGCTCTTTTTAAATCATGAAAGAAAAAATGTGGATTTAGTGTCCCTTTAAGCAATGCTTCTAGCTATAAAGCTGTTTGATAGCATAGTTTACCAGAAAACCTAACACAAACCGAGTGCATTTTTTAGATAGGAGACATCCAAACACTTTGTGTGAGGAGTGGTTGCTTGTAAAACATCCCTACACACACAGCTTATGATGTGCACAGTCATGAGCATACTAAAGTATGCCCTCATTGAAAGGGGCCGTTTTAACCATGGATACAAAGATGAAGAAGTTAATCTGATAGCAGGAGTTTTTTTTTTATTGTACATAATTTATAGCTCCTATATTGCAATTTGTTTCTAGTTGTTCACTTGTGATGTATAATAATGATTTGAATCCTACATTTATTAACACTGACTGGCTGATCTAGTGCCCAACTGCATGAAGAGTGACCTTTAAAGAAACATAGATACTTACACTAACAAATCCTGCAAAATGAGTTGTTTTTCGTCGTGCAATGGCTTCTGGTGTTGTGATAAAGAGCTTTGGTCTCTCTGAACTTTTACTGATTGGACTCTTGTTTGGCTGAGGGCTGATGGGGCTGCAAGATGCTGAACGAGGACAAATGGGGATAACTAGGGTGTTTTAAGACAATACAGGTGGAGATGCCAACAATGAAATGGCAGAAGCAGGAAGCAGCGAGGCAACAGTGAAAGGGAAAGAAAAGAGGGAGTCTGTTAATACCAGAGAAACAGATTGTCTAAATCCAAAACCAGCACAGTATGTCTGTGATATTGTTTTGTATTAACATATGGATATATGTAAATATATTAAAAAATATGTTAAAGTGCTGTCTCTCACAGAATAATAATAATAATAATAATTAAGCATGTGTTGGTGGGTTCTCCAATAGAGTGGTAGGATTTGTCTTTTTCCACCAGTGAGCAGGATTTGTGCACAAACATGCACTTCCTGTTAGAATCAATATCCTTTTAAACATCTCTAACTTGGCATTTAAAAAACAAACAAAAAACCCCCATATATGTTTAATTGCTTTTCTTTCATGTAAAAATATAATAGAAAGGCTAATGAATAGAGTGATGGTTTTGGAAATGTTCTCTAAAGCATATATTATTGATTTGATGTTGATTGTATAAGCAAAATAAATAAAAATAAATATTCAAATAAGAGGCAAGAGATCATTTGCAGCACAAATCAAATTCAAAAGCAGAAACGGGAACCCAGACTCAAGTACAGAAACCCAAATCACCACACCGAGCAAAGTGAATGCAAAGCAAAGGCAGACAGAGGCATTCCTTATGCACAATATACAGCTATCTCAGTAAGCAATGTTTTTTTTTAGATATTCATTAATCTAATATTTTAAAAACAAATAAGTTTGAGCAAAATATATTTAAATAAATAAAATGACAATGCTACGATTTAAAAATAGAACTGCATATATTCCTTGCATTCTGTATATGAAACATAGGGGTAAATTTGTTTTCTTCCAAGCACCAGACTTGTATATAGGGACTTGTGTGAAAAAGCTTTTAAAATAAAAAGAATAAAATGTCACCCAATATAATGTATGGCTGTTGACACTTGACAATTGAGTTGCTACAACAATGGCACTGTAATTGTATAGAGCTTTTGAATTAAAGGGACATTGTACTGCAGTAAAAGACCCGCTTGGGAGCTATAAATATTTCCGCTCACAAGAAGTGTGCAGGAGCAGCCATGTAGCTGTCAAATGGGACTTTACTGAAAGATTTAGCGCATCTCACTTTTGCACTGGAACATCCTTTTAATGTACTGGATTGTCCGAATTCCCTCATAATTTATACATACACTTGATGTTCTCGTATAATAAAGAGTGACACTGCAAATCAGTACCGTCTTCTGCATGTATCTGTGGACCCAGGGCAGCAGATGTAAATATGAAACAGATAAAATGTAGCCATCTATTGTCACTGTGCATGAAAATAATCCCTTCTGGTTTCTTGTTTTATGGTCAGAAGTGAGGGTGAGAGAAAAAACAGCACCAATAACAGGGGAAAATAAGGGGGTGAGGTGAGAATGTGAGATAAGACCAGGCCTAAGTCAGCATAAAACCTGAATACACCCTTAAATACAAAAAAAAACAACTATATTATAAACCATTACTGCAAAAGAGTTTGTCTGTGACCTTTACAGTTCTCAGATTAGCAATGGTCAATAAAACATTTACACTGCTCAGAAATTGCCCTGCTGGGAACACAGACAGTGCAGCTAACTCCTTTTGCAGTTAAAGGGACATTAAACACTAAATAAATCATTGTTTTAATGATGTAGTCAGAGCAAAGTTTAGCCTGAGAATGAATGATTAAAAATGATATTAGTTGTTTATACATTAAAAAATGTTAATGTCCATAAAGCATTGGGTGCCACCATAGTGTAACTTAGGTTACCTATTCTGCTGAGGCCAATTAGGAATGGCTATAAATGGCTTGCTAGAGTGTGCAACCAATGACTGTACGGAATATAGCTGTGTCTGCACTTCCATGTTTAGCATGAACTGGAAAGCCCACAATATTCAGAATTAAATTACAGGAAAGGAGAACAAAATAAATAATGAAAGTATATTGCAAAGTTGTTTTACTACATGCAATTAAACAATTTAAATTAATATCTTGAGTGTTTAATGTCCTTTTAATAAGCTGCCTTGGCTCCCATAGGAGTGTGGCCTAATTAAACAAAATGGCTGCTTTTAGAGTCCGTTTCCAGAAGGTAATTTGCCTAACCTTATCTGTAAAAATGCCACTTTTGACTAGTACTTTGAAATAGTTTGAGCATTTACATATCTGAGTAAAAAACACATCAGGTAAAAAAAAAAAAAAAAAAAAAAAAAGGTTTTAAAATCTTGTACCACAAAATAATTGCTTTCTTGGTACTGTGTTAGCAATGAAAAATAAATTAACAAACAAATTGTATAAGTGATATACCTTTATTGGCTAACGAAAAGGGTTTTTTTTTTTTGCAAGCTTTCAAAGCACAACAACAATTTGTTTCTTATTTTATTTTCAAAATCTTGTACAAAATACAGATAAATATAATTCAATAAAAATTTAAAAAAAATAAGAAATTATCTGACATGTCAGTAACATATTTCCCAATACACAAGTCTGGACCTAAGTGTTATCAACATCATTTTATGATATAAAATCATTTAAGAATCCAGGATAATTTTTTGAAGAATGGAAGCACAATGTTTCCTTTACATCTTAAACTCAGAGAGATGAAATTAGCCTCTAGAAGAGATATGCCGAAAGATGTATTCAAACATATATCGGACTAGAAAGAAAACTTAAAAAAAAAAAAAAGTGTAATGAACACATATAGTTTGTATCTAAAGATATAATATATTATTTGAATTAGCTATAAACAGTATCATTACTCTTGCAAATATACCTGCATCCCCTGATAGGGCAGCGGTACTTTTACTCCTGGCCAGATACGAGTGAGTGGGCGTCAGTAAGCGGCTAACAACACTGCTCTCCCATGGACTGAGTGGCGGTCGGCGACCTACATGATACCATAAAGCAGATTTAGACATAAGCAGTTTAAGTACTTCTTTAATGATGTCCACAAAATATTCACATTACAGCACATGCGGGGTCTCTAGAAACTCAGTTATATTGTTCTACACTCAGAGACAATCTTAACCTTTAAACAAATAAATGCTGGATCAATGCAAATAATTATGAGTTGCTGCAAAAGATAGAAAAATCAATTGAAAAATTAAGTAATTGTACAGGGATTTGAAACAATTTGCAAGTAACATATGCTTCCTTCATAGGGCATATTAATCTTTTATTATTTTTCTTCTTAAAGCAATACTGCTTAAATGTACTAATATGAAAGATATGAGATGAATTTGTTGAGTTGGTATCTGGTTGTCTTCTATTCACGAGGGAACAAACTAGTACTAACAAGATGCACGCGCCTGATTAATCAGAATTTAAAAGAATATTTAAGTGGTGCATTAATGCTAATCTTTAATGTGTCGCTATGAATAAAAAAAAGAAAATTATGTTTTTGTAAAAAAACTTTAAAATACTGACTTACCTACAGTGTTTGCTCCAATTTCTGCCCTCTCATTCAAACAGATAATTTATTTTACACCGAGTTGCTTTGTAAGTCAGTAGGAGGCTGAATTAACTTAGTAGCGCTGTCTTGTAACCATACTGTGTATACTTTTTATATTCTTTTTTACCCTGCAGTGTTGTTTAATATTTGGAATAAGATTTGGTCTTTCACACATCTGTGGGGCTCTCAACATCAATAAAAAAATATCATCAATGTTTAATAAGGATGAATAAATGTTGTCAAATTGAGGGAAACTGGTGCTGCATACTCCATGTTCTAAATAATGTATTAAGCACATTGCAAATATATACAGCAAAAAAGAAAAAACTTTTTTTAATTTTTGTGTGTAAAACATGTTTTTTCTCTATATAGTTGTAATATATATATATATTTTTCTTTAAAATATTAAAACTACAATGTAGTTTTGACATTACTGAGATTTGTCACTAGTTAATACCCTATTAAAGGCAAGGTAAAGTTAACCACACTCGTTAACGACCTCTTAAAGTATATCTAAAATTAGCCCAAGTTTCATTCATCGTTTTTCATATATCTTTTTATATAACTTAGATTACTACCTTATAAGTAGCAGCCGACAACAATTTCTACTCCGCCCGACATATTGCAATAATTGATTGACGCTCAACATATACAGTGTCCTCCAATCATCGTTTTCCCCCCGGGGTGGTCAGCCCATCCACTACTACTTCACACGAGCACTGAGCGCATGCGTCCGACTGGTATCGTTTTCCCTACTCACCGTGCTTGTTCGTGAGACGCGCATGCTCCGTGCGACTTATCCTCTAATTCAGCAGGAAACAGCAGCTTACAGATCGATCGCGGTTCAAGTGAGTAGAAGCACTTGAATACTCTTTGTATTTTAAAATTTCTACGTCTGCAATCTCTGACACTATAGTACACAATGAATACTTCGCATCATTGGATACTATGGGCAAAATTTATCAAGCCCCGAAAAAATGCGCCTAAAAAGTCGCGATTATTTTCGCAATAGTTCGCAATGTGTGAATTCAAAAATGTCGCCAGTATTTATCAAAATTCTAGAGACATTTTTGGGGCAAAACTTTTTTGCGATGTCAAGCGAATGGCTGATCCTAGTTTTCTTGCGAAAATGTAATTTTCACTTTATTTATCAATCTTAATTTTAGACACCAATAAATGGTTTATTGTTTTAATCAAGTGATTGTTTAAAAGAATGCTATTTCTTATATATTAAAGTTAGTTTTATTTTGCCCCTTCTTTGGCTCTCTTTCATTAAGGAAGGTTGCCCGTTTTTTGGAGCTCATCTTCGTTCTTTTTAATACACTCATTTCAATTGCACTTAAATTATTTTACTTTTTTATAATATATTTATTATTATTCAGGATCTGCGCCTTGTTGTGGGCAATTTCTAACCCTAGATAAAGCAAGTAAAAGACATATTTCCATTTTCCCTCCAGACAAACAACAATATTGCTCTTTATTTTTCACTCCTCGCAACCTACAAATTGGCGAGATTAAAAGCAGTGAATATTACATGCACCACTTTTCATAAATATATGAGAACTGCGAATATATACGGGCATTTTAAAATGCCAATAGAGATTAATACAAGAATTAGGCATTTCCAGACAACTTATTCGCATATACTTAAGACTTGCGAATGTTATGAGTCAATTTGTTCGCACATATGAAAAGTTGCGACTTTATTGGCGCATAACCTTTCATAAATATGGTGATATCATTTGTGAGGTTTTTTTTGACGACAAATGTGAGAATATTCTTATTCTCACTTTGATAAATCTTGCCCTATGTATCGGCAGAAAGTTGCGCATACGCAGATGAAAATGTAACCGTGCACGTGCAATTTAGCCGACATAGAGAGCGGGCTCTCTATGATGAAACACACAAACGCGGAAGTTGCAGCTGGGAGGAGTCTGCAAGGAAACGGTAGGGAAAATAAAAATGATATATCTTCAAAACTATAGTTTGAACAGGGAAAAAAAGTTAGCGACTGCATTGTAATGATATTGAACAATCAATAGGGCTTTTCATAGGCACGAAACTTTACCTTTACTTTAAGTGTAACATTTTATACCATTAGTATTATACATCCTAGCTGCACAATTGTACAGCCTTCGTACCATCTTCCATCTTGCCAAACATACACATTTATTTGTGCTGCCTTTCCCATTTTCTCAAAAACCACTACGTATGGAAAATGATAAAAGAAGGTTTTTGGAAGCTTTAGCATTTCTAAACAATGAATGAACAAAAATGAAAAGAATGTCCAGTAAGTGACATATCAAACGTTACAGCATGCTCGAAATTCAGGATACATTACGCATCATAAAATATAAAGCATAACAAATTAGCACAGCATTAAACGCATGCATGAAAATTGGAAGACATGCACAAATATATAGGAATAACTCTGTATGTAAAGAATCAAACATATTTATTTTCTGCATACACAATATGGTTTGTTTTTCATTTTGTAAGATTGAGTCTGGACTTTGTCCCCTCACAGCAATATGGATGCCTGGAAAGTAATGATCATTAGCACAATGTTTACTGAAGAACAAAGCCATACACAGGTGGCATTTTCTGATAAATTAAAAAATATTGCAGATTTTTTTATATTTTGATATGGGGACCCAAATTTTAAATGATAAAGTGCCATAAAACATGTTGAGATTTGTGCATATCCTAAAATGGCTAATGAAGTAAACATAGTTTGCCATTAAAAAATTGTTTAAAAATAGCTGGCAAGTATTTTAAAATAATTTTTAAAAATAAGCACAATTACGTACATAGCCATGCTGTCTGGAGTAGTCTGATCCACCCCCCCCTTATCAAAGTTTATCATCAGAAACACAGGCATTGTATTTCAACTGAGTTCACAGCAGCTTATTTGCTTCTAGGCATGCTCCAGCAGATAGTCTGTACATTATGCATTCTACCAAAAGATCAAAAGATATAGATACAGCCATAGAAGGAAATGTGTGGGGGGAGTTAAAGATGTACAATTCAGAAACTTAAGAAATAGGGTTAATGACGAGGCACTGCAGTACAAATTTGCAGGTAAATTAATTAAAGTACATATTATTATATTTTGTCTCTATCCCAACTTGTTTTATGTCCTTTTAAGAATATTATTTCTATAAAAAGTATTTTATCATCAATGGCTGTAAATGGCCCTCATTTGTAAACATTCTAGTTGCAAACTTAACTGGTCGAAACAACAATAATCTTCATAGGACTTTGAGATATGTATTGTTACAACAAGTTTAACAACTGGAATGTGATTTAGCCTTTTACACACTGTACCTCTGTCTGGAGAATTAAGTAATGTTGCTGATGAAGTGGAGAGTCGCTTGCTAATAACAGGATCGATATGTTTCGATAGATTCATTGTTGAAACTGACCGCCTGTCTGGATCTAAAACAAACAAAGATATTGCAGATTGACAGCAAGCTTATATTAGTATAACCATCTTTCACCATCTAACACACCGATAATAGACCAAAGCCTTCTGCAATTTATCACCAGGAAGCCATTACTTCAGGTTACACAGATTAGCCTTTAGTTAGCATGTTTTAGCCATGTGTTAATGGTCTGAATATTTTTGTTGAGTTTAGTGAAAATATGCCACATGCCATATTTACTTTGATTAAAATATATAAAATAATTTTCACAAATAAAAGTAGATTCAGTTGTGGTGAAACATCACCAAGCATCTATATTTGTTATCTTTGTAGAATCCAAACATGTGGTTCAACATACTTAAACTCATTGTAGTCTACCTGGTATTGCAGAAGAATGATACTTTGGGTAATGGACACAATCCTATTAACTATCATTTGTAACTAGAATTGCTAACACATTCACATCTACAGCACCAATACAAAGGAGAGGAAATATTTTTATTACTGATATATCTGCTAGTCATCTATGACCACGGGATCCAGCTATGAGAATTTTTTGCAAATATTTCATTTCTGCATCAGGAAATGTTTTTTTTCCAGTTTATTTAACAATCTTATAAATAAATAAAACTTAGATTTGTACTTACCAATCAATCTCTAGCTAATTTTAGTCACAATATAGGGAAGTAGGTGCTTACTGGTGGCATATACACTTTATTGTTAAAACTAGTCAAACTCTGGTTCCCCCTTTTCTACAACCTAACTTATCTAGTGTTCCAGTGCATTATGTATCCAAGCTACAGAGCTGTGTGTAGAAGACCCTCAAAGGAAAAAAAAATGATTGTGGCAGTTGGCAGACAGAATCAACACATTTAAAGGGCCTCTAAAGTCAAAAATAAAAACTTTCATAATTCAGAATAAAAAAAATAATTTCAATATACGTCCATTATCAAAATGTGCACATTCATTTTACACACTTTCTGAGGCTCCAGTGGTACAGTACATATGTATGTGCATTGTGTGATTGGTTGATAGCTGTCACATGATACAGGGGGAGGGAAAATGTTAGTAACTTTAAAGACATGAATTTAAAAAAGAAAAAAAAACCTTGTTGAGTTCCGTTTCAAAATCCATTCTCTGTGAATTCCATGCGTATATAAAACTTTCTGAACATCCATCCAGATTTAAATATTTCAAACTCTAGAACATATCCTCAGATAAAAATGGCATTTTTACAGCAATGACAAAAAAAAAAATATTAAAAAAAATCCTTCAGTTGCATGTATTAAAGGGACAGTCTAGTCCAAAACAAACTTTCATTATTCAGATAGGGCATGTAATTTAAAAATGTTCAATTTACTTCTATAACCAATTTTGATTTGTTCTCTTGGTATTCTTAGTTGAAAGCTAAATCTAGGAGGTTCGTATGCTAATTTCAAAGCCCTTAAAAGGCCCCCTCTTAGCTCAGGGCATGTTGACAGTTTTTCACCACTAGAGGGTGTTAGTTCATGTGTTTCATATAGATAACACTGTGCTCATGCACATTGAGTTCCTAGGAGCCCGCACTGATTGACTTAAATGCAAGTCTGTCAAAAGAACTGAAATAAGGGGGCAGTTTGCAGAGGCTTAGATACAATATAATTACAGAGGTAAAAAGTATATTAATATAACTGTTGTTTATGCAAAACTAGGGAATGGGTAATAAAGGGATTATCTCTCTTTTAAAACAATAAATATTCTGGTGTAGACTGTCCCTTTAACCTTTTGTCATATTAAATTGTCTGAAAACTGGATAAAACTATGGAACACTAAATGCAAAATGAAAGACACTAAAAACATATATAGTGTAATATTTAACTTAAAGGATTGTTATCCATTGTTAAAGGTGAAAAATATGCCACAAGTAACAACATACTCCCATGCATTGTCATCATACAATGTAAAAGGAAATTGTACATGGTTTCCTCATGAAATAAATATTATTTGCAGGGAAAAGATTATAGAAAAGATGTATTTTTTTCTATCTATAAGAAATAACATTCTAGATTTTTAAGGGAGAAGTAACACAGCACATTGAATAAAGTACCCCTTCTCTTAAAACCACCCTTGGCTTGGAAACTGTGTGTCAGATCATCTATATCGATAGTGGTGAAAGGTGATTCAACAAAGTAACCTGGAAACAAAACATGCAGCGGTGATGTAAATTAAAAAGTAAACAAGCAGCCATGCAAACAGAAGACATGAAACATATAATGGGCGCATGAGCTAAATTACTTAACAGTTATGGTGTACGTTACTCAATTAACTCAATAGATGTCTAAATAGCTTAAAGGGACACTGAACTCAAATTTTTTTCTTTTGTGATTCAGATAGAGCATGCAATTTTAAGCAACTTTCTAATTTACTCCTATTATCAAATTTTCTTTATTCTCTTGGTATCTTTATTTGAAATGCAAGAATGTAAGTTTAGATGCCGGACCATTTTTGGTGAATAACCTGGGTTACTCTTGCTGATTGGTGGATAAATTCATCCACCAATAAAAAAGTGCTGTCCAGAGTCTGAACAAAAAAAGAAGCTTAGATACCTTCTTTTTCAAATAAAGAGAGCACGTGAACGAAGAAAAATTGATAATAGGAGTAAATTAGAAAGTTGCTTAAAATGTCATGCTCTATCTGAATAACGAAAGAAAAAATTTGGGTTCAGAGTCCCTTTAAGGGGACACTAAACAAATTGTGATTGTCATGTAAAAGGTCTAATTAGTGTAGTAAAAATATATATTTATTATGTCCCAATTTCCTACAATTTAACCCTGAAACTATGAGCTTTACAATTCCCCTGAGTATCCACAAGGCAATGGATGCCGCCATGTCATAACTTATCTGTTCTTCTTATCTCATATCTCCTGCTGAGGATAGTTAGCAAGGTCTGCAGCCATTACTTTATATTATTTTTTTCAATAATATGTAAAACAAATTGCATCTACATTCTATTCTCTGCTTTGAATACATAATTATTTATAGCAATTATTTAAAGGGACACTCAAGTCAAAATAAACTTATATAATTCAGAAAGAGCAGCAGTTTTAAGATACTTTCCAATTTACTTCCATTATCAAATTTTGCTCACTTTTTATATTCACAATTTCTGGGGAACAAGTTCCTACTGAGCATGTGCACAAGCTCAAAGGGCAAACGTATACTAGTCTGTGATTGGCTGATGTCTGTCACATGATACAAGGGGGGGCGGCGGCGGCAAATGGGAGAAAAAAATAATTTTTCAGAAAAAAATCTACTGCTTATTTGAAATTCAGAGTAGGTGTTAAATCATTGTCTTTTTATTATGCTCTTGTTTATTATGTAATTCTACTACATTAAGTGGTCCTTTAAGGGTTAATGTCAATTTAACACACTGAGTTTGACTGACCATTGTGATGTTGTACTGGGTATGAAACAAAGAGAGACATCAATGAGACAACAATGTAGAGTAGATATATAAATAAATACATGGTATGCTGACATTTGTAGGGCACAATGAATATCAGATGTAGTATAGGACAACAAGAAGCACACTATATACAGTAATATTTAACATACAATTTTTGTACTTCTCATACAAAAGTAATATATGTAAGTTGACGACAGTCACTAATAATATTTGTGGTGTTTGGTTAAATAAAAAGATCAATTAACAAGAAAAAGGGACATATATGTAGCAAGGTTTGCCTTGAAAATCATCAGGGGGCATTTCGAATTCTGAGTATTAGAAATTGCTCAATTTTCAGAGCTAAATTACAGGAAAAGGGGGCAAAATAACTAATGAAACTATATTGCAAAGTTGTTTCATTACACATAACTAAACAACTTATCTGCAAGCGTTTACTGTTCCTTTAATAGTACTTACAATCAATATGTTAACCACAAGCTTAAAGGGACAGTAAAGTCATAATTAAACATTCATGATTTAGACAGACCATACAATATTAAACAACTTTTCCAATTTACTTCTATTATTTAATTTGCTTCCTTCTTTTGTTATCCATTGCTGAAAGGTTTATCTTTTAAAGCTCAGGAGTAGCAAAGAACCTAGGTTCTAGCTGCTGATTGGTGGATATATATATCCCGATTGTCATTGGCTCACCCATGTGTTAAGTTAGAAACCAGTAGTGCATTGCTGCTCCTTCAACAAATGATACCAAGAGAATTAAGCAAATTTGATAATAGAAGTAAACTTGAAAGTTGTTTAAAATTGTATGTTCTACCTAAATCATGAAATAAAATGTTGGGTTTCATGTCCCTTTAAATAATTAATCAACTGAATATATATATCAAACTAATTAAGTATATATGCAATTAATATCCATCAGAAACCATAAAAAATGATATGGTGAAACACTTGGTGTCGTGCATCAGTGAATTAGACCACCATGCCATCTCCTTTTTAGGTATTAGTTGCAGTCAAAGATTTCAATCACATCTATTATACAATATATTAAGGCTTCAATAAATCTTTATTGTTCTTTAATTAATTTATGGCAATACTAATATTGTAATTTGTCATATTTTAAGAAACAGACTTCTTTTCAATTGGCATGGTAGGACTCTTTTATTGATTACAATAGATTTTTATACTTTCCAATAAATTTATTTTTTATGCTCCTAGTGACAGCACATGGAGGAGGTGATGATTTATTATGCTTGGGTTAATATCAAGCCACAATATGGACAAAGAATGAACTTCAATAACTCCCCTCCCTCTTCCTTCCAATTTTATAATTTATCCAATCAACGAGAGAGAGAAGAAACAAAAAAGGAATAAGATGGAGCCATCTTAAAAAAAAAGCACACCACTATAATTTTTTTTACCATTTATTCAAAATTGTTTAATGACAAACCTCAATAAAGCTAAAAAAATCCTCAGCAAATTAGTAAGGCTAGGTCATTAAATGCTGTCACGTAAATAAAGTGATTTAAAAACAAGTATAAAAATCCTGTTTTCTGTCAAATTTATCATAACCACGAATGAAGCAGGAAGTGGTTTATTCCTAGGAATTTTTACAATGGCAGTACAAATAATCATCATAAAGTGGGGTATGGTGACAAACAGGGAGAGATCCTTCAGAGGAAAAGAAAATGCATATAAGTCCAAACTACAAAATCTCTCAGTAGAGGTAATTTTGAAACAATAATTGTTGTAAAGGTATGCAGAGAGGGCCTAGTTGCCACTTTACACAACTGCTCGGGGGAATTAGGAGTTTAAGAGGAAAACTTCCATGTGAAGAGATATGATTGCTGATGATTAAATGAATGAGAAGTTACTTTTTAAGGTGAACAGTATAAAGAAGATATGGTGCCAGGGCATGCTAGGGATGTAGGGAAAGTCCAGAAGAAGAGTGAAGATATAGTGGGAAAAAGTCTAAAAATAGAGCTGAAAGATACTGTTAGAGGATAATGGAGGAATGATTTTATCAAAAGATGTGAGGAAAGAAAAAACAAAAGAGAGAAGTAAAAAAAAAAAAGGGAATCCTTGTATAAAGTATGTGTTGGCTGTCCAATCTTATAAAAGAACCCAACAACTACACTAAAGGTCTGTGGGAGAAACTGCCCACTAAACTTGTAGTTGGAGGATCTGGGGCTAGGTACACCTAGAGTTCATAGGCAGTGAGGGATAACTATCTAATCCTTTTACCCAAAGCCCAAGATATTTGTGAAGAGCAAGTGGGAAAGGTCTCTATCTGGAATTACTATTGCAATTCACCACATAGAACAGAAAGAAGACATAGGTCTTAGATTAAAAAAACATAATTTATGTAAGAACTTACCTGATAAATTCATTTCTTTCATATTAACAAGAGTCCATGAGCTAGTGACGTATGGGATATACATTCCTACCAGGAGGGGCAAAGTTTCCCAAACCTTAAAATGCCTATAAATACACCCCTCACCACACCCACAAATCAGTTTAACGAATAGCCAAGAAGTGGGGTGATAAGAAAAAAAGTGCGAAGAATATAAAATAAGGAATTGGAATAATTGTGCTTTATACAAAAAAATCATAACCACCACAAAAAAAGGGTGGGCCTCATGGACTCTTGTTAATATGAAAGAAATGAATTTATCAGGTAAGTTCTTACATAAATTATGTTTTCTTTCATGTAATTAACAAGAGTCCATGAGCTAGTGACGTATGGGATAATGACTACCCAAGATGTGGATCTTTCCACACAAGAGTCACTAGAGAGGGAGGGATAAAATAAAGACAGCCAATTCCTGCTGAAAATAATCCACACCCAAAATAAAGTTTAACAAAAAACATAAGCAGAAGATTCAAACTGAAACCGCTGCCTGAAGAACTTTTCTACCAAAAACTGCTTCAGAAGAAGAAAACACATCAAAATGGTAGAATTTAGTAAAAGTATGCAAAGAGGACCAAGTTGCTGCTTTGCAGATCTGGTCAACCGAAGCTTCATTCCTAAACGCCCAGGAAGTAGATACTGACCTAGTAGAATGAGCTGTAATTCTCTGAGGCGGAATTTTACCCGACTCAACATTTCCTAGAACCGGAAAAGATAACAAATAGACTAGAAGTCTTACGGAAAGATTTCGTAGCTTCAACATAATATTTCAAAGCTCTAACAACATCCAAAGAATGCAATAATTTCTCCTTAGAATTCTTAGGATTAGGACATAATGAAGGAACCACAATTTCTCTACTAATGTTGTTGGAATTCACAACTTTAGGTAAAAATTCAAAAGAAGTTTGCAACACCGCCTTATCCTGATGAAAAATCAGAAAAGGAGACTCACACGAAAGAGCAGATAATTCAGAAACTCTTCTAGCAGAAGAGATGGCCAAAAGGAACAAAACTTTCCAAGAAAGTAATTTAATGTCCAATGAATGCATAGGTTCAAACGGAGGAGCTTGAAGAGCTCCCAGAACCAAATTCAAACTCCAAGGAGGAGAAATTGACTTAATGACAGGTTTTATACAAACCAAAGCTTGTACAAAACAATGAATATCAGGAAGAATAGCAATCTTTCTGTGAAAAAAAACAGAAAGAGCGGAGATTTGTCCTTTCAAAGAACTTGCGGACAAACCCTTATCTAAACCATCCTGAAGAAACTGTAAAATTCTCGGTATTCTAAAAGAATGCCAAGAAAAATGATGAGAAAGACACCAAGAAATATAAGTCTTCCAGACTCTATAATATATCTCTCGAGATACAGATTTACGAGCCTGTAACATAGTATTAATCACGGAGTCAGAGAAACCTCTATGACCAAGAATCAAGCGTTCAATCTCCATACCTTTAAATTTAAGGATTTCAGATCCGGATGGAAAAAAGGACCTTGTGACAGAAGGTCTGGTCTTAACGGAAGAGTCCATGGTTGGCAAGATACCATCCGGACAAGATCCGCATACCAAAACCTGTGAGGCCATGCCGGAGCTATTAGCAGAACAAACGAGCATTCCCTCAGAATCTTGGAGATTACTCTTGGAAGAAGAACTAGAGGCGGAAAGATATAGGCAGGATGATACTTCCAAGGAAGTGATAATGCATCCACTGCCTCCGCCTGAGGATCCCGGGATCTGGACAGATACCTGGGAAGTTTCTTGTTTAGATGAGAGGCCATCAGATCTATCTCTGGGAGCCCCCACATTTGAACAATCTGAAGAAATACCTCTGGGTGAAGAGACCATTCGCCCGGATGCAACGTTTGGCGACTGAGATAATCCGCTTCCCAATTGTCTACACCTGGGATATGAACCGCAGAGATTAGACAGGAGCTGGATTCTGCCCAAACCAAAATTCGAGATACTTCTTTCATAGCCAGAGGACTGTGAGTCCCTCCTTGATGATTGATGTATGCCACAGTTGTGACATTGTCTGTCTGAAAACAAATGAACGATTCTCTCTTCAGAAGAGGCCAAAACTGAAGAGCTCTGAAAACTGCACGGAGTTCCAAGATATTGATCGGTAATCTCACCTCCTGAGATTCCCAAACTCCTTGTGCCGTCAGAGATCCCC
Source organism: Bombina bombina (assembly GCF_027579735.1). Classification (NCBI taxonomy): domain Eukaryota; kingdom Metazoa; phylum Chordata; class Amphibia; order Anura; family Bombinatoridae; genus Bombina; species Bombina bombina. The sequence goes on along the minus strand of NC_069502.1, from coordinate 704,241,135 downwards.
ACACAGCTCCCCAACCTGTGAGACTTGCATCTGTTGAAATTACAGTCCAGGTCGGAAGAACAAAAGAAGCCCCCTGAATTAAACGAAGGTGATCTGTCCACCACGTTAGAGAGTGCCGAACAATCGGTTTTAAAGATATTAATTGATATATCTTCGTGTAATCCCTGCACCATTGGTTCAGCATACAGAGCTGAAGAGGTCGCATGTGAAAACGAGCAAAGGGGATCGCGTCCGATGCAGCAGTCATAAGACCTAGAATTTCCATGCATAAGGCTACCGAAGGGAATGATTGAGACTGAAGGTTTCGACAGGCTGTAATCAATTTTAGACGTCTCTTGTCTGTTAAAGACAGAGTCATGGACACTGAATCTATCTGGAAACCCAGAAAGGTTACCCTTGTTTGAGGAATCAAAGAACTTTTTGGTAAATTGATCCTCCAACCATGATCTTGAAGAAACAACACAAGTCGATTCGTATGAGACTCTGCTAAATGTAAAGACTGAGCAAGTACCAAGATATCGTCCAAATAAGGAAATACCACAATACCCTGTTCTCTGATTACAGACAGAAGGGCACCGAGAATCTTTGTGAAAATTCTTGGAGCTGTAGCAAGGCCAAACGGTAGAGCCACAAATTGGTAATGCTTGTCTAGAAAAGAGAATCTCAGGAACTGATAATGATCTGGATGAATCGGAATATGCAGATATGCATCCTGTAAATCTATTGTGGACATATAATTCCCTTGCTGAACAAAAGGCAATATAGTCCTTACAGTTACCATCTTGAACGTTGGTATCCTTACATAACGATTCAATAATTTTAGATCCAGAACTGGTCTGAAGGAATTCTCCTTCTTTGGTACAATGAAGAGATTTGAATAAAACCCCATCCCCTGTTCCGGAACTGGAACTGGCATAATTACTCCAGCCAACTCTAGATCTGAAACACAATTCAGAAATGCTTGAGCTTTCACTGGATTTACTGGGACATGGGAAAGAAAAAATCTCTTTGCAGGAGGTCTCATCTTGAAACCAATTCTGTACCCTTCTGAAACAATGTTCTGAATCCAAAGATTGTGAACAGAATTGATCCAAATTTCTTTGAAAAAACGTAACCTGCCCCCTACCAGCTGAACTGGAATGAGGGCCGTACCTTCATGTGAACTTAGAAGCAGGCTTTGCCTTTCTAGCAGGCTTGGATTTATTCCAGACTGGAGATGGTTTCCAAACTGAAACTGCTCCTGAGGACGAAGGATCAGGCTTTTGTTCTTTGTTGAAACGAAAGGAACGAAAACGATTGTTAGCCCTGTTTTTACCTTTAGACTTTTTATCCTGTGGTAAAAAAGTTCCTTTCCCACCAGTAACAGTTGAAATAATAGAATCCAACTGAGAACCAAATAATTTGTTTCCCTGGAAAGAAATGGAAAGTAGAGTTGATTTAGAAGCCATATCAGCATTCCAGGTCTTAAGCCATAAAGCTCTTCTGGCTAAGATAGCCAGAGACATAAACCTAACATCAACTCTAATAATATCAAAAATGGCATCACAGATGAAATTATTAGCATGCTGGAGAAGAATAATAATATCATGAGAATCACGATTTGTTACTTGTTGCGCTAGAGTTTCCAACCAAAAAGTTGAAGCTGCAGCAACATCAGCCAATGATATAGCAGGTCTAAGAAGATTACCTGAACATAGATAAGCTTTTCTTAGAAAAGATTCAATTTTTCTATCTAAAGGATCCTTAAACGAGGTACCATCTGACGTAGGAATGGTAGTACGTTTAGCAAGGGTAGAAATAGCCCCATCAACTTTAGGGATTTTGTCCCAAAATTCTAACCTGTCAGGCGGAACAGGATATAATTGCTTAAAACGTTTAGAAGGAGTAAATGAATTACCCAATTTATCCCATTCCTTAGAAATTACTGCAGAAATAGCATTAGGAACAGGAAAGACTTCTGGAATAACCGCAGGAGCTTTAAAAACCTTATCCAAACGTATAGAATTAGTATCAAGAGGACTAGAATCCTCTATTTCTAAAGCAATTAGTACTTCTTTAAGTAAAGAGCGAATAAATTCCATCTTAAATAAATATGAAGATTTATCAGCATCAATCTCTGAGATAGAATCCTCTGAACCAGAAGAGTCCAAAGAATCAGAATGATGGTGTTCATTTAAAAATTCATCTGTAGAGAGAGAAGATTTAAAAGACTTTTTACGTTTACTAGAAGGAGAAATAACAGACAAAGCCTTCTTTATGGATTCAGAAACAAAATCTCTTATGTTATCAGGAACATTCTGCACCTTAGATGTTGAGGGAACTGCAACAGGCAATGGTACATCACTAAAGGAAATATTATCTGCTTTAACAAGTTTGTCATGACAATTATTACAAACAACAGCTGGAGGAATAGCTACCAAAAGTTTACAGCAGATACACTTAGCTTTGGTAGATCCAGCAGGCAGTGGTTTTCCTGTAGTATCTTCTGGCTCAGATGCAACGTGAGACATCTTGCAATATGTAAGAGAAAAAACAACATATAAAGCAAAATAGATCAAATTCCTTATAAGACAGTTTCAGGAATGGGAAAAAAATGCCAAACATCAAGCTTCTAGCAACCAGAAGCAAATGAAAATGAGACTGAAATAATGTGGAGACAAAAGCGACGCCCATATTTTTTGGCGCCAAATAAGACGCCCACATTATTTGGCGCCTAAATGCTTTTGGCGCCAAAAATGACGCCACATCCGGAACGCCGACATTTTTGGCGCAAAATAACGTCAAAAATGACGCAACTTCCGGCGACACGTATGACGCCGGAAACGGAAAAGAATTTTTGCGCCAAAAAAGTCCGCGCCAAGAATGACGCAATAAAATGAAGCATTTTCAGCCCCCGCGAGCCTAACAGCCCACAGGGAAAAAAGTCAAATTTTTGAGGTAAGAAAAAATATGATAATTTAAAGCATAATCCCAAATATGAAACTGACTGTCTGGAAATAAGGAAAGTTGAACATTCTGAGTCAAGGCAAATAAATGTTTGAATACATATATTTAGAACTTTATAAATAAAGTGCCCAACCATAGCTTAGAGTGTCACAGAAAATAAGACTTACTTACCCCAGGACACTCATCTACATGTTTGTAGAAAGCCAAACCAGTACTGAAACGAGAATCAGTAGAGGAAATGGTAAATATAAGAGTATATCGTCGATCTGAAAAGGGAGGTAAGAGATGAATCTCTACGACCGATAACAGAGAACCTTATGAAATAGATCCCGTAGAAGGAGATCACTGCATTCAATAGGCAATACTCTCTTCACATCCCTCTGACATTCACTGCACGCTGTGCAAGGCTCCAACTTGCTGCGGAGCGCATATCAACGTAGAATCTAGCACAAACTTACTTCACCACCTCCCTTGGAGGCAAAGTTTGTAAAACTGATTTGTGGGTGTGGTGAGGGGTGTATTTATAGGCATTTTAAGGTTTGGGAAACTTTGCCCCTCCTGGTAGGAATGTATATCCCATACGTCACTAGCTCATGGACTCTTGTTAATTACATGAAAGAAAAAATCACTGTGGAGTCCTTGTGGTCCACATAAGTGGGACAGGGAGAATTTATTGCTATGTATATGAGCTCAACAAACTCTATTCAGTAGTCACGAAAATAGAAAGGAAGCAGAGCTTTAAGTAAAGCAGCATTTTTCAAGCAGAAACTTCAAAAAGCTGAAGGGAAAGGAAGTGAACAACAGTTGAAGGGGTTCCATGTTCAACATTTTTTCTTAAGCGTCTACCTACTTGCAGGCACTGGCTTGATGTTAACAAAATGGCTCATTTCCAGTTTTGGGTGTTATCACAATAAGTATGACTGAAAAGGTCTTTTTCTTGCTATAGTTATGAAACAAGTAATTTTGGTAATATTAGACAGTAAAAGAAAACCCACTTTTATAAAACTGGTAATTTCATGATAATATTACAGAATTTGTGTACATGCAAATCTAGATAGAGTGATCAAGGGCATGATATGATATCTTTATTATTATTATTATTATCATAGTAGTAGTAGTAGTAGTAATAATAATAATAATCATCATCATAGTACATTTTAGTTCCTTATTCATTAAAGGGACAGTCTAGTCAAAATGAAACTTTCATGATTCAGATAGAGCATGCAATTTTAAGCAACTTTCTAATTTACTCTTATTATTAAATTTTCTTTGTTCTTGTTATATTTATTTGAATTTAAGCTTAGGAGCCGGCCCATTTTTGCTTCAGCTCCTGGGTAGCGCTTGCTGATTGGTGGCTACATTTAGACACCAATCAGGAAGTGCTACATAGGTACTGAATCAAAAATGTGTCAGCTCCTATGCTTACATTCTTGCTTTTTCAAATAAAGATACCAAGAGAATGAAGAAAAATTGATAATAGAAGTAGATTAGAAAGTTGCTTAAAATGGCATCTGAATCATGAAAGTTTAATTTTGACTAGACTATTACTTTAAATACGACTTAGAAAAATGGTGCTACCACACCTAGTCAGTTTATAGTGTTGCTTTGGCACAGTGCTAATAAAAGGCTATAATATATCATGTAATTGCAGGTATAGGGCGAGATTACATTTGCGGCACAAGCTTCAGCGTAATTGCTGAAACCCGCGTTGCCCATAATTTCCCATCGCACATCGGGGAATTACATAAACCCTGCTGGCAGTTCATAAACTGCCATAAGTCGGATAAACTAGCAATGTCCAGAAATGTGAGTAAATACACATTTCTGGAGTCGCCAGTAACTTACAGCAGTTTAGAAACTTCCGGTGCCTAAGAAAATGTAAAAAAAAAGTCAAATATCTCGTAAAAGTCTAACCCGCCTCCCAAAAATAAACCCGACACGTCAAAACCCTGATATCCCCCATCACCCCACATAGCAACTAATAATAAAAGTATTAACCCCTTAGTATTTTTTACATGTAAAAGAGCTGTTTAACTTAGGGCATTGCCCTACAAAAGTTAAATTAGTTATTTGCATTGTAGGGGGTTGGCGGTTTAGGAGTTAATAGCTTAATTAGGTTTATTGCGATGTGGGGGTTGGCAGTTTAGGGGTTAATAGTGTAATTAGGTTTATTGCGATGTGGAGGTTGGTGGATTAGGGGTTAATAGGTAGATTGAGATGTGGGGGACGGCGGATTAGGGGTTAATAGGTTTATTAGCTATATTGCGATGTGGAGGTTGGCAGATTAGGAGTTAATATATTTTATTAGTTATTGCGGTGGGGGATGGCGGTTGACAGGTAGATAGATACTGCCCATGTATTAGATGTTTGTTAATACTTCCAGGGAGTTACAGTGCTCAAATTTTCAGCGCAAGGCTTGCTGCGCCTGCCTATGTGTGGCGAGGTGAAAATGGATTAAAAGTTCTCCATTTTTGCCGCTTAAGTCCTTGCGCTCAATATGTGATACCAACTTGCAACGCGGTTCTATGTTAGTTTATGGGAGTAAAATTAGCGGGCGACGGGTGAAATATACGCAACGCATTTATATGCGGCGCCATATATGTGATAGCAATACCCGACTAAAAACTGTCAATGCCGGCATATGTAATCGCGCCCATAATGTTGGCAGAAGAGTTAAAGGACATTAAAAATGAATATAAATGTAAAAGTGTGCCATTTGTTAATTAAACATAGATCAATATTAAGTGACATATACTTCAAGTGGTGGTAAATAAAAGATGGTGACAGAAGAGAAAGACTTTAAAACAACACAAACACAACAACAAAAAACTCCATTCAAGTCTATTAAAAATTGTATTTATTACCCCCCCCCCCCCCCTTATTAAGTTTACAGTTGGAATATTGTCTAGCTCATAATTTGTGACAAATTCTCCTCACTCCATGAGGGATGAGTCTTGGACACAAACAGTACAAACTTTCACCCTGATCTATAGCAGCTGAATGGGTTAAAATCATCCAATCCAGGATTCTCAGCATTTAAAGAAATAAATGTTAATGTTATACAGCACACAATGCACAAACAGAAGTCATTTAACCAATATAAAAAGATGAACACTCTTTGACAATTAGACCAAAGTACCATCATTTTACCTGAGCTGTTTATGGTTGTGCTACTCTGCAGTGCACCTCCCCATGACCACCTGCTGTTCTTCTGCTTTGGTTTGTGACTTCTTTCGATTGTTCTCCTTACTACGGCTTCATGGCGTTCCTTTAAGACAAACGGCAAGTGTTCAGGCTGTCTTAAAAAGTCTTTATTACATTTGCCATCATAAGTCAGTATATATATATTTTTTTAATAAAAGATAGTAAATGGGACTGAGGTATGAGTGAGGTGGGAGGTCTATTTATAGGCATTTGAGGTTTGGGAAACTTTGCCCCCTCCTGGTAGGAATGTATATCCCATCAGTAAAAAGTTTGTGGACTCTCGCCACCTATATAAAATAAATATTTGTTGAAATCTCCTGATGCTTTTTCATAGTTAAATGGCAGCCATTCTATAGGATTTACTACATTTTGTAATCTGTATTTTTATAATGACAGTCATTTTATGTGTGTGCAAACATTTTTTTACGCTAGATTTGCTTTTTACTACAAGAATCATTTAAGGGACAGTCTAGTCCAAAACAAACTTTCATTATTCAGATAGGGCATGCCATTTTAAACAATTTTCCAGTTTACTTCTATCACCAATTTTGCTTTGTTCTCTTGGTATTCTTAGCTAAAAGCTAAATCTAGGAGGTTCATATGCTAATTTCTAAGCCTGTGAAGGCCGCCTCTTAGCTCAGGGTATTATGACAGTTTTTCAGCACTAGAGGGTGTAAGTACATGTGTTTCATATAGATAACACTGCACTCATGCACGTGGAGTTCCTAGGAGCCAGCACTGATTGGCTAAAATGGAAGTCTGTCAAAAGAACTGAAATAAGGGGGCAGTTTGCAGAGGCTTAGAGACAAGATAATCACAGAGGTAAACAGTGTATTAATATAACTGTGTTGGTTGTGCAAAACTAGGGAATGGGTAATAAAGGGATTATCTATCTTTTAAAACAATAAATATTCTGGTGTAGACTGTCCCTTTAAGTATATAAAGAAATCTCAGGATAAATCTCTACACATTAATCGGAGAGAAAAGTAAAAATGAAACTTTGTAAATCAGATTGAAAGTCTTACAAAACCAAATGCGCTAAGTTATCTCTATTAACAAATTTGCTGTGTTCGCTTGGTATTCTTTGTTGAATAGTAAAACTATGTAGGCTGATAGAGGCTCAGTAACGTGCTTCTTTAGCACTCTATTGAAGCAGTGTTTTCAACAATGTTGTAGCAATGTTATACATTGTTGCAAACACTGCTGCCATAGCTTGCTAAAGATGTGGACCCTCCTGAGGCCCTATCAGCTCACCTACTGTACTTGTCAACAAATCCAAGAGAATGAAGCCAATTTGACAATAGAAGTAAATTAAAACAAAAATTTAGAAAACATTAAAGGGACATTAAAGCCCTTGAGTTTGTACTATAAAAGGTTTAATTATGTGTAGTAAAAAAGCAACAACTTTGCAATATGCCTTCATCTTATTCCCTTTTGCTGTAATTCAAAGGGATAGAACGTTCAAAACGGAAATGTGCCTAAATGCATTTCATTTTGTAATTTTTGCAATTTATAGAAACATTTTTGCTAATGGAAGAATAAATGATTACTGTTTTTCTGCAGCATACGCACATATACTGTAAGGGCTTGTGCACCAGTATTCAAGCTCAGAGAGCTAAAGGTGGTGTGTATTGCTTCTGTGAAGACATAATTTGTGTCAACCCTCCTTCCAATATTTAAAGGACAGTCAAGTCCAAAATAAACTTTCATGATTCAAATAGGGCATTTAATTTTAAAAATATTTCCAATTTACTTTTATCATTCATTTTGCTTTGTTCTTTTGGTATTCTTAGTTGAAAGCTAAACCTTATTTAGGCTCATATGCCAATTTCTCTTAGACCTTGAAGGCTGTATCTAATCTGAATGCATTTTGACAGTTTTTCACCACTATAGGGTGTTAGTTAATGTGTGTTATATAGATAACATTGAGCTCAGGCACGTGAAGTTACCTAGGAGTCAGCACTGATTGGCGAAAATGCAAGTCTGTCAAAAGAACTGAAATAAGGGGGTAGTTTGCCGAGGCATAGATATAAGGTAATTACAGATGTAAAACGTGTATTATTATAACTGTGTTGGTTATGCAAAACTGGGGAATGGGTAATAAAGGGATTATCTACCTTTTTAAACAACAAAAATTCTGGTGTTGACTGTCCCTTTAGACAACTAAAACAACATTATATATAGTAGAACTGCATAATCAACACAATAAAAAACAGAATTTATGCTTACCTGATAAATTGCTTTCTCCAACGGTGTGTCCGGTCCACGGCGTCATCCTTACTTGTGGGATATTCTCTTCCCCAACAGGAAATGGCAAAGAGTCCCAGCAAAGCTGGTCACATGATCCCTCCTAGGCTCCGCCCACCCCAGTCATTCGACTGACGGACAGGAGGAAATATATATAGGAGAAACCATATGATACCGTGGTGACTGTAGTTAGAGAAAATAATTCATCAGACCTGATTAAAAAACCAGGGCGGGCCGTGGACCGGACACACCGTTGGAGAAAGCAATTTATCAGGTAAGCATAAATTCTGTTTTCTCCAACATTGGTGTGTCCGGTCCACGGCGTCATCCTTACTTGTGGGAACCAATACCAAAGCTTTAGGACACGGATGAAGGGAGGGAGCAAATCAGGTCACCTAAATGGAAGGCACCACGGCTTGCAAAACCTTTCTCCCAAAAATAGCCTCTGAAGAAGCAAAAGTATCAAATTTGTAAAATTTGGCAAAAGTGTGCAGTGAAGACCAAGTTGCTGCCTTACATATCTGGTCAACAGAAGCCTCGTTCTTGAAGGCCCATGTAGAAGCCACAGCCCTAGTGGAGTGAGCTGTGATTCTTTCAGGAGGCTGCCGTCCGGCAGTCTCATAAGCCAATCGGATAATGCTTTTAAGCCAAAAGGAAAGAGAGGTAGAAGTCGCTTTTTGACCTCTCCTTTTACCAGAATAAACAACAAACAAGGAAGATGTTTGTCTGAAATCTTTAGTAGCCTCTAAATAGAATTTTAGAGCACGGACTACGTCCAAATTGTGTAACAAACGTTCCTTCTTTGAAACTGGATTCGGACACAAAGAAGGTACAACTATCTCCTGGTTAATACTTTTGTTGGAAACAACTTTCGGAAGAAAACCAGGCTTAGTACGCAAAACCACCTTATCTGCATGGAACACCAGATAGGGCGGAGAACACTGCAGAGCAGATAACTCTGAAACTCTTCTAGCAGAAGAAATTGCAACCAAAAACAAAACTTTCCAAGATAATAACTTAATATCTACGGAATGTAAGGGTTCAAACGGAGCCCCTTGAAGAACTGAAAGAACTAGATTTAGACTCCAGGGAGGAGTCAAAGGTCTGTAAACAGGCTTGATCCTAACCAGAGCCTGAACAAATGCTTGAACATCTGGCACAGCTGCCAGTCTTTTGTGAAGTAAAACAGATAAAGCAGAGATCTGTCCCTTCAGAGAACTTGCAGATAATCCTTTCTCCAAACCTTCTTGTAGAAAGGATAGAATCTTAGGAATTTTTATCTTGTTCCATGGGAATCCTTTAGATTCACACCAACAGATATATTTTTTCCATATTTTATGGTAAATTTTTCTAGTTACAGGCTTTCTAGCCTGAATCAGAGTATCTATTACAGAATCTGAAAACCCACGCTTTGATAAAATCAAGCGTTCAATCTCCAAGCCGTCAGTTGGAGGGAAACCAGATTCGGATGTTCGAATGGACCCTGAACAAGAAGGTCCTGTCTCAAAGGTAGCTTCCATGGTGGAGCCGATGACATATTCACCAGGTCTGCATACCAAGTCCTGTGTGGCCACGCAGGAGCTATCAAGATCACCGAGGCCCTCTCCTGATTGATCCTGGCTACCAGCCTGGGGATGAGAGGAAACGGTGGGAATACATAAGCTAGGTTGAAGGTCCAAGGTGCTACTAGTGCATCTACTAGGGTCGCCTTGGGATCCCTGGATCTGGACCCGTAGCAAGGAACCTTGAAGTTCTGACGAGACGCCATCAGATCCATGTCTGGAATGCCCCATAATTGAGTTATTTGGGCAAAGATTTCCGGATGGAGTTCCCACTCCCCCGGATGGAATGTCTGACGACTCAGAAAATCCGCTTCCCAATTTTCCACTCCTGGGATGTGGATCGCAGACAAGTGGCAGGAGTGATCCTCCGCCCATTGAATTATCTTGGTCACTTCTTTCATCGCCAGGGAAGTCCTTGTTCCCCCCTGATGATTGATATATGCAACGGTCGTCATGTTGTCTGACTGAAACCTTATGAATTTGGCCTTTGCTAGTTGAGGCCAAGCTCTGAGAGCATTGAATATCGCTCTCAGTTCCAGAATGGTTATCGGGAGAAGAGACTCTTCCCGAGACCATAGACCCTGAGCTTTCAGGGATTCCCAGACCGCGCCCCAGCCCACCAGGCTGGCGTCGGTCGTGACAATGACCCACTCTGGTCTGCGGAAGCTCATTCCCTGTGACAGATTGTCCAGGGTCAGCCACCAACGGAGTGAATCTCTGGTCTTTTGATCTACTAGAATCGTCGGAGACAAGTCTGTATAATCCCCATTCCACTGTCTGAGCATGCACAGTTGTAATGGTCTTAGATGAATTCGTGCAAAAGGAACTATGTCCATTGTTGCAACCATCAATCCTATTACTTCCATGCACTGCGCTATGGAAGGACGAGGAACAGAATGAAGTACTTGACAAGAGCTTAGAAGTTTTGATTTTCTGACCTCTGTCAGAAAAATCCTCATTTCTAAGGAATCTATTATTGTTCCCAAGAAGGGAACTCTTGTTGACGGGGACAGAGAACTTTTTTCTTTGTTCACCTTCCATCCGTGAGATCTGAGAAAGGCTAGGACGATGTCCGTATGAGCCTTTGCTTTTGACAGGGACGACGCTTGAATCAGGATGTCGTCCAAGTAAGGTACTACTGCAATGCCCCTTGGTCTTAGAACCGCTAGAAGGGACCCTAGTACCTTTGTGAAAATCCTTGGAGCAGTGGCTAATCCAAATGGAAGTGCCATAAACTGGTAATGCTTGTCCAGAAAAGCGAACCTTAGGAACTGATGATGTTCCTTGTGGATAGGAATATGTAGGTACGCATCCTTTAAATCCACGGTAGTCATAAATTGATTTTCCTGGATAGTAGGTAGGATCGTTCGAATAGTTTCCATTTTGAACGATGGTACCCTGAGAAATTTGTTTAGGATCTTTAAATCCAAAATTGGTCTGAATGTTCCCTCTTTTTTGGGAACTATGAACAGATTGGAAAAAAATCCCATTCCTTTTTCTCTTATTGGAACTGGATGTATCACTCCCATCTTTAACAGGTCTTCTACACAATGTAAGAATGCCTGTCTCTTTATTTGGTTTGAAGATAATTGAGACCTGTGGAACCTTCCCCTTGGGGGTAGTTCCTTGAATTCCAGGAGATAACCTTGAGAAACTATTTCTAGCGCCCAAGGATCCTGAACATCTCTTGCCCAAGCCTGAGCAAAGAGAGAAAGTCTGCCCCCCACTAGATCCGGTCCTGGATCGGGGGCTATCCCTTCATGCTGTTTTGGTAGCAGTGGTAGGCTTCTTGGCCTGCTTACCCTTGTTCCAGCCTTGCATTGGTTTCCAGGCTGGTTTGGGTTGTGAAGTATTACCCTCTTGCTTAGAGGATACAGAATTAGAGACTGGTCCGTTTCTGCAAAAGGGACGAAAATTAGGCTTATTATTAGCCTTAAAAGACCTATCCTGTGGGAGGGCGTGGCCCTTTCCCCCAGTGATGTCTGAAATAATCTCTTTCAAATCAGGTCCAAATAATGTTTTACCTTTGAAAGGAATGTTAAGCAATTTTGTCTTGGAAGACACATCCGCTGACCAAGACTTTAGCCAAAGCACTCTGCGCTCCACGACAGCAAACCCTGAATTTTTCGCCGCTAATCTAGCTAATTGCAAAGCGGCATCTAAAACAAAAGAGTTAGCCAATTTAAGTGCTTGAACTCTGTCCATAACCTCCTCATACGAAGATTCTTTACTGAGCGATTTTTCTAGTTCCTCGAACCAGAAACACGCTGCCGTAGTGACAGGAACAATGCATGAAATTGGTTGTAGAAGGTAAACTTGCTGTACAAAAATCTTTTTAAGCAAACCCTCTAATTTCTTATCCATAGGATCTTTGAAAGCACAACTATCTTCGATAGGAATAGTAGTGCGTTTGTTTAGAGTAGAAACCGCCCCCTCGACCTTGGGGACTGTCTGCCATAAGTCCTTTCTGGGGTCGACTATAGGAAATAATTTCTTAAATATAGGGGGGGGAACAAAAGGTATGCCGGGCCTTTCCCACTCTTTATTTACTATGTCCGCCACCCGCTTGGGTATAGGAAAAGCGTCGGGGGGCACCGGAACCTCTAGGAACTTGTCCATCTTACATAATTTCTCTGGAATGACCAAATTGTCACAATCATCCAGAGTAGATAACACCTCCTTAAGCAGTGCGCGGAGATGTTCTAATTTAAATTTAAATGTCACAACATCAGGTTTAGCTTGATGAGAAATTTTTCCTGAATCTGAAATTTCTCCATCAGACAAAACCTCCTTCATGGCCCCTTGAGATTGGTGTGAGGGTATGTCAGAACAGTTATCATCAGCGTCCTCTTGCTCTTCAGTGTTTAAAACAGAGCAATTGCGCTTTCTCTGATAAGTAGGCATTTTGGATAAAAGATTTGCTATGGAGTTATCCATTACAGCCGTTAATTGTTGCATGGTAATAAGTATTGGCGCACTAGATGTACTAGGGGCCTCCTGTGTGGGCATAACTGGTGTAGACACAGTAGGGGATGATGTAGTATCATGTTTACTCCCCTCATTTGAGGAATCATCTTGGGCAATATCATTATCTGTTGCATTACTGTCCTTACTTTGTTTGGACACTATGGCACAATTATTACATAAATTTAAATGGGGAGACACATTGGCTTTCATACATATAGAACATAGCTTATCTGATGGTACAGACATGTTAAACAGGCTTAAACTTGTCAACAAAGCACAAAAAACGTTTTAAAATAAAACCGTTACTGTCACTTTAAATTTCAAACTGAAAACACTTTATTACTGAATATGTGAAAAAGTATGAAGGAATTGTTCAAAATTCACCAAAATTTCACCACAGTGTCTTAAAACATTAAAAGTATTGCACACCAAATTTCAGAGCTTTAACCCTTAAATTAACGGAACCGGAGCCGTTTTTACATTTAACCCCTATACAGTCCCAGAATGAGGCTCTGTCTATAACTAGAAAGGCCCCCATCTGAAAAAGGTGTCCAACACAGTGCCTGCCGTTTTTCTAAACGTTCCCCAAGATTATAATACCAATAATTAGTTAGAATCTGCATAATATGCCTAGTAAAGCAATTGTTTTAGCCCAGAAAAATGTCTACCAGTTTTTAAGCCCTTTTTGAAGCCCTTTATTCTTTTATGTTTAACTAAGAAAATGGCTTACCGGTCCCCATGAGGGGAAATGACAGCCTTCCAGCATTACATGGTCTTGTTAGAAATATGGCTAGTCAAACCTTAAGCAGAAAAGACTGCTAACTGTTTCCCCCAACTGAAGTTACTTCATCTCAACAGTCCTGTGTGGAAACAGCAATCGATTTTAGTTACTGTCTGCTAAAAATCATCTTCCTCTTACAAACAGAAATCTTCATCTTTTTCTGTTTCAGAGTAAATAGTACATACCAGCACTATTTTAAAATAACAAACACTTGATAGAAGAATAAAACTACAAAAAACTCTTAACCATCTCCGTGGAGATGTTGCCTGTGCAACGGCAAAGAGAATGACTGGGGTGGGCGGAGCCTAGGAGGGATCATGTGACCAGCTTTGCTGGGACTCTTTGCCATTTCCTGTTGGGGAAGAGAATATCCCACAAGTAAGGATGACGCCGTGGACCGGACACACCAATGTTGGAGAAATACAATGCACTAGCACTTTTAAATGAGCAGTATTTGCTGATCCCCCCAGTATCATGTGATAGCCATCAGCCAATCACAGACTCATACGTAACCACTGTGAACTCTTATACATACTTATGAGTAGCTGGTGTTTCAGACAGTGTGCATATAAAATTAATTTAAAACTGCCTGCCCTATCTGAATCATGTAGGCTTAATTTTGAATTTAATGTCCCTTAAAGGACCAGTCAACACAGTAGATTTGCATAATCAACAAATGCAAGTTAACAAGACAATGCAATAACACTTAGTCTGAACTTCAAATGAGTAGTAGATTTTTTTTCTAACAATTTTAAAAGTTATGTCTTTTTCCACTCCCCCTGTACCATGTGACAGCCATCAGCCAATCACAAATGCATACACGTACCATGTGACAGCCATCAGCCATTCACAAATGCATACACGCTTATTCTTGCACATGCTCAGTAGGAGCTGGTGACTCAAAAACTTTATATATAGAAAAAAATGTGCACATTGTGTTAATGGAAGTAAATTGTAAAGTTGTTTAAAATGGCATGCTCTATCTGAATAATTAAAGTTTAATTTTGATTGAGTGTCCCTTTAAATTTGCTTGCTCTGCTGATTAAAAGCAATAACATATAAAGAAGAACAACTTATTATAACAGAAGTAATAAAAATTGCGACAAAGGAACCTTACTTTCTCCTCTTCTAGTTTTAACTTTCTTTTCTCATCGACAGCAGTTCTGCGCCTTTCTTCTTTGAGTCTCTGTTCCTCCAGCTTCTTTTTGCGCTCCTCCAGTTGCTTCTCGTAGTGCTGTCGTGCTCTTAATTCTTTCTCTAACCATAATGCTTCTCTGGCAGCTAAAACAACAACAAGAACCAAGGGAGGCAGCAGCATGAATAATCACAATTGTTTATTGGCACAAAAAGCCCACAACGTTTCGGGGGTTATCAATTAACAGGTATACCTTCCATATTCATACCACCCTCTAGTGGTGGTCATACAAAATTACATCCTCATTTTTACACTAAAGGATATTAAAAGAACAAAGTGTCATTACTCATAAAAAATACAAAAACAAAAGGAAAACAGCCTACAAACTCATTATTATCACAGAACATCTAATAGGAAAATAGACCAATCAAGGTCCCTATTCATACATTTGGGTTGTAAAGTCCCCAATTTGAATATCCAAAAAGCCTCTCTCATTTTTAATAATACTTCCCTGTTTCCACCCCTCCTTGGTCTATGGACATGCTCAATAATTTGAAACCTAAGTTGCGAAATTTGGTGATTTGCTTTAATAAAGTAGTGAGCTACAGGGGCATCTAAATTCCCCTCCTAATGCTGGATTTGTGCTCATTCATCCTCTCCCATGCCTTACACATTGTTTCACCCACATAGAGCAGTCCGCATAGGTATTTGATAAGATAAATTACATATTCGCTATTTCAATTGCAATAGCTCTTTATATCATGTTTCCACAGCTAAAGCAACCCAAACAGGGGTAACATCCTTTATTGGCACTCTTATAAAAAGGAACTAAGTTTCAAACAAAAAGATAGAAAAGTCAATCTGATAATTGCTCTTCCTTAATATGGAATTTTAATATTGACTTTCATATCCCTTAAAAAGAAAATGTATGCTTATCTGATAAATGTATATCATTCTTGACATGGTGAGTCCACGAATAATCATAATTACTGTTGGGAATATCACTTCTGGCCAGCAGGAGGAGGCAAAGAGCACCACAGCAAAGCTGTTAAATATCACTCCCCTACCCACAATCCCCAGTCATTCGACCAAAAGGAAAGGAGAGAAAGGAAGTAACATAAGGTGCAGAGGTGCCTGAGGTTTATAGAAAAATAAACTGTCTGAAAAATACAGGGCGGGCCGTGGACTCACTGTGTCAAGAAATAAATACATTTATCAGGTAAGCATTAATTTTCTTTTCTTTCTAATGACATGGTGAGTCCACGGATCATCATAATTACTGTTGGGAACCAGTACCCAAGCTAGAGGACACAGATGACAAGGGAGGGACAAGACAGGAAACCTAAACAGAAGGCGCCACTGCTTGAAAAACCTTTCTCCCAAAAGAGGCCTCAGTCGAGGCAAAAGAATCAAATTTATAAAATCTTTTAAAGTATGTAGAGAGGACCAAGTAGCAGTCTTGCCAAACTGTTCCACAGAAGCTACATCCTTGAAGGCCCAAGAAGAAAAAAAGCCCTTGTGGAATGAGCCATGATTCTCTCAGGAGGCTGCTGTCCAGCAGTTTCATAGGAGAGAAAATGACAAACAAAACAAAAGACTGGCGAAAATAATTAGTCGCCTGTAAATAAAATTTCAACGCACGCACCACACCTAGGCTGTGCAACAAACACTCCTTATGAGAAGAAGGATTAGGACACAAAGAAGGAACAACAAATTCCTGATTGAAATTCCTATCTGAAAACACCTTAGGAAGGAGAACTAACTAGTACATAGAACCACCTTATCAGGATGAAGGATAAGATAAGGGGAATCTCACTGCAATGCCGAGAACACAGAGACTCTCCGAGCAGAAAAATGGGAACAAGAAGCAACAACCTTCCAAGATAACATCTCAATATCTAAGGAATGCATAGGCTCAAACGGAGCCTGCAGAAGAACTTTAAGAAACAAGGAAAAGACTCCAGGAGGAGTAACAGGTTGAAACACAGGCCTGAATCTGACTAAGGCCTGACAAAAAAAAATGCACATCAGGTACAACCACCAAACGCTTATGCAACAAAATAGACAAAGCAGACATTTGCCCCTTCAAAGTACTCACTGACAAACCCTTCTCCAGACCTTCCTGGAGAAAGGACAAAATCCTAGAATCCTGACTCTACTGCACAAGAAAACCTTGGACTCAAACCAGTACAGATATTTACGCCATATTTTATGGTAAATCCTTCTAGTCACAAGCTTACAAACCTGTATCAAAGTCTCAACGACAGACTACGAGAACCCACGCTTAGATAAAATTAAGCATTTAATCTCCAAGCAGTCAGAAGAAGATGGAAAAAACCCTGAAATAGAAAGCCCCTCCTCAGAGGGAGTTTCCACGGCACCGCCAGCACATCTATCAGAACGGCCTGTGGATCCCTTGACCCCGAACTGTACCTTGGGAGCTTGGCATTCTGCCAAGATGCCATGATATCTAGCTCCGGCCCCCAATTGAGGATCAAACTGGAAAACACCTCCGGACGAAGTTCCCACTCCCTGAAATGAAAAGTCAGACTGCTCAAAAAACACAATTTATGCTTACCTGATAAATTTATTTCTCTTGTGGTGTATCCAGTCCACGGATCATCCATTACTTGTGGGATATTCTCATTCCCAACAGGAAGTTGCAAGAGGACACCCACAGCAGAGCTGTTATATAGCTCCTCCCCTAACTGTCATAGCCAGTCATTCGACCGAAAACAAGCCGAGAAAGGAGGAACCATAGGGTGCAGTGGTTACTGTAGTTTACATTTAAAAATTACCTGCCTTAAAATGACAGGGCGGGCCGTGGACTGGATACACCACAAGAGAAATAAATTTATCAGGTAAGCATAAATTGTGTTTTCTCTTGTAAGGTGTATCCAGTCCACGGATCATCCATTACTTGTGGGATACCAATACCAAAGCTAAAGTACACGGATGAAGGGAGGGACAAGGCAGGAACTTAAATGGAAGGAATCACTGCCCGTAAAACCTTTCTCCCAAATATAGCCTCCGAAGAAGCAAAAGTATCAAATTTGTAAAATTTTGAAAAAATATGAAGCGAAGACCAAGTCGTCGCCTTGCAAATCTGATCAAAAGAAGCCTCATTTTTAAAGGCCCAAGTGGAAGCCACAGCTCTAGTGGAATGAGCTGTAATCCTTTCAGGAGGCTGCTGTCCAGCAGTCTCATAGGCTAAGCGGATTAAGCTTCTTAGTCAAAAAGAAAAAGAGGTTGCCGAAGCCTTTTGACCTCTCCTCTGTCCAGAGTAGACAACAAACAAAGCAGATGTTTGACGAAAATCTTTAGTAGCTTGTAAGTAAAACTTTAAAGCACGGACCACGTCCAGATTGTGTAACACAAGGATGAAACAACAATCTCTTGATTGATATTCTTGTTAGATACCACCTTAGGTAAGAACCCAGGTTTGGTATGCAGGACTACCTTATCCGTATGAAAAATCAGATAAGGAGAATCACATTGTAAGGCAGATAGCTCAGAGACTCTACGAGCCGAGGAAATAGCTACAAAAAAAAAAAAAAAAAAAAAAGACTTTCCAAGATAAAAGCTTGATATCTATGGAATGAAGAGGTTCAAACGGAACTCCTTGAAGAACCTTAAGAACCAAGTTTAAGCTCCATGGTGGAGCAACAGGTTTAAACACAGGCTTGATTCTAACTAAAGCCTGACAAAATGCCTGAACGTCTGGAACATCTGCCAGACGCTTAACTAGCTGACAATCCTTTTTCCAAACCTTCTTGGAGAAAAGATAATATCCTAGCAATCCTGACCTTACTCCATGAGTAACCCTTGGATTCACACCAATAAAGATATCTACGCCATACCTTATGGTAAATTTTCCTGGTGACAGGCTTTCGTGCCTGTCTTAAGGTATCAATAACTGACTCGGAGAAGCCACGCTTTGATCAAATCAAGCGTTCAATCTCCAGGAAGTCAGCCTCAGAGAAATTAGATTTGGATGGTTGAAAGGACCCTGAAGTAGAAGGTCCTGTTTCAGAGGCAGAGACCATGGTGGAAAGGATGACATGTCCACTAGATCTGCATACCAGGTCCTGCGTGGCCACGCAGTTGCTATCAGAATCACCGATGCTCTCTCCTGCTTGATCTTGGCAATCAGTCGAGGGAGCAGAGGAAACGGTGGAAACACATAAGCCAGGTTGAAAGACCAGGGCGCTGCTAGAGCATCTATCAATGTCGCCTTGGGATCCCTGGACCTGGATCCGTAACACGGAAGCTTGGCGTTCTGGCGAGACGCCATGAGATCCAGTTCTGATTTGCCCCAACGATGAATCAGTTGTGCAAATACCTCCAGATGGAGTTCCCACTCTCCCGGATGAAAAGTCTGACGACTTAGAAAATACGCCTCCCAGTGCTCTACACCTGGGATATGGATAGCTGATAGGTGGCAAGAGTGAATCTCTGCCCAGCGAATTATTTTTGAAACTTCTAACATCTCTAGGGAACTTCTCGTTCCCCCTTGATGGTTGATGTAAGCTACAGTCGTGATGTTGTCCGACTGAAATCTGATGTACCTCAGAGTTGCTAACTGAGGCCAAGCCTGAAGAGCCTTGAATATCGCTCTTAGTTCCAGAATATTTAATGGAAGGAGAGACTCCTCCTGAGTCCACGATCCCTGAGCCTTCAGGGAGTTCCAGACTGCACCCCAACCTAGAAGGCTGGCATCTGTCGTAACAATTGTCCAATCTGGCCTGAGAAAGGTCATACCTTTGGACAGATGGACCCGAGATAGCCACCAGAGAAGAGAATCCCTGGTCTCTTGGTCCAGATTCAGTAGAGGGGACAAATCTGTGTAATCCCCATTCCACTGACTGAGCATGCATAATTGCAGCAGTCTGAGATGTAAGCGTGCAAACGGCACTATGTCCATTGCCGCTACCATTAAGCCGATTACTTCCATACACTGAACCACTGAAGGGCACGGAATGGAATGAAGAACCCGGCAGGAATTTAAAAGCTTTGATAACCTGGACTCCGTCAGGTGAATTTTCATTTCTACAGAATCTATCAGAGTCCCTAGAAAGGAAACTCTTGTGAGTGGGGATAGAGAACTCTTTTCCTCGTTCACTTTCCACCCATGCGACCTCAGAAATGCCAGTACTACGACCGTATGAGACTTGGCAATTTGGAAGTTTGACGCCTGTATCAGGATGTCGTCTAAATAAGGGGCTACTGCTATGCCCCGCAGCCTTAGGACCGCCATAAGCGACCCTAGAACCTTTGTAAAGATTCTTGGGGCTGTAGCTAATCCCAAGGGAAGAGCTACAACTGGTAATGCCGGTCTTGAAAGGCAAACCTGAGAAACCGATGATGATCTTTGTGTATCGGAATGTGAAGATAAGCATCCTTTAGATCCACTGTAGTCATATATTGACCCTCCTGGATCAGTGGTAGGATGGTACGAATAGTTTCCATCTTGAACGACGGAACTTTGAGGAATTTGTTTAAGATCTTTAGATCCAAAATTGGTCTGAAGGTTCCCTCTTTTTTGGGAACCACAAACAGATTTGAGTAAAAACCCTGTCCCTCCTTTGGAACTGGATGGATCACTCCCATAACTAGGAGGTCTCGTACACAGTGTAAGAATGCCTCTCTCTTTATCTGGTGTGCAGATAATTGTGAAAGGTGAAATCCCCCTTTTGGGGGGGAAGCTTTGAAGTCCAGAAGATATTCCTGGGATATAATTTCCAACGCCCAGGGATCCTGAACATCTCTTGCCCACGCCTGGGCGAAGAGTGAAAGTCTGCCCCCTACTAGATCCGTTCCCTGATAGGGAGCCGTTCCTTCATGCTGTCTTAGAGGCAGCAGCGGCTTTTTTACCTGCTTACCTTTTTTCCAGGTCAGGTTTGGTCTCCAGACCGTCTTGGATTGAGCAAAAGTTCCCTCTTGTTTATTATTAGAGGAAGTTGATGCCGCACCTGCCTTGAAGTTTTGAAAGGCACGAAAATTAGACTGTTTGGCCCTAGATTTGGACCTGTCCTGAGGAAGGGCATGACCTTTTCCTCCAGTGATATCAGCAATAATCTCCTTCAACCAGGCCCAAATAGGGTCTGCCCCTTGAAGGGAATGTTAAGTAGCTTAGATTTTGAAGTCACGTCAGCTGACCATGATCTAAGCCATAGCGCTCTGCACGCCTGTATAGCAAAACCAGAATTCTTAGCCAAATGAACAATGGCATCAGAATAAAAGAATTGGCTAGCTTAAGTGCTCTAAGTTTGCCAAGTATGTCATCCAATGGAGTCACTACCTGTAAAGCCTCTTCCAGAGACTCAAACCAGTACGCCGCAGCAGCAGTGACAGGGGCAATGAATGCAAGGGGCTGTAGGATAAAACCTTGTTGAATAAATATTTTCTTAAGGTAACCTCTAATTTTGTATCCATTGGATCTAAAAAAAGCACAACTGTCCTCGAAAGGGATAGTAGTACGCTTTACTAGAGTAGAAACTGCTCCCTCCACCTTAGGGACTGTCTGCCATAAGTCCCGTGTGGTGGCGTCTATTGGAAACATTTTTCTAAAAATAGGAGGGGAAGAGAACGGCACACCTGGTCTATCCCATTCCTTATTAATAATTTCTGTAAACCTTTTAGGTATTTGGAAAAACATCAGTAAACACCGGCACTGCAAAGTATTTATCCAGTCTACACAATTTCTCTGGCACTGCAATGGTATCACAGTCATTAAGAGCAGCTAAAACCTCCCTAAGCAACACGCAGAGGTGTTCAAGCTTAAATTTAAATGTAGAAATATTAGAATCAGGTATCTTTCCTGAGTCATTAACATCACCCACTGACTGAAGCTCTCTTTCCTCAGCTTCTGCATATTGTGAGGCAGTATCAGACATGGTTCTTAAAGCGTCAGTATGCTCTGCATTTTGTCTCACCCCAGAGCTATCTCGCTTACCTCTAAATTCAGGTAGTCTGGCTAATACCACTGACAGTGTATTATCCATGACTGCCGCCATGTCTTGTAAAGTAAACGCTATGGGTGCCCTAGATGTACTTGGCGCCATTTGAGCGGGAGTCCCTTAAGCGGGAGTCAAAGGGTCTGACACGTGGGGAAAGTTAGTCGGCATAACTTCCCCCTTGTCAGATTCCTCTGGTGATACATTTTTTAAAGACAGAAAATGATCTTTATTGCATAAAATGAAATCAGTACATTTGGTACACATTCTAAGAGGGGGTTCCACCATGGCTTTTAAACATAATAAACAAGGAGTTTCTTCTATTTCAGACATGTTTATACAGACTAGCAATGAGACTAGCAAGCTTGGAAAACACTTTAAATCAAGTTAACAAGCAAATATAAAAATGGTACTGTGCCTTTAAGAGAAACAAATTTTGTCAGAATTTGAAAAACAGTGAAAAAATGCAGTAAATCAAACGAAATTTTTACAGTGTGTATAATAGTCTAACAGAGCATTGCACCCAATGGATGATTAACCCCTTAGTTCAAAAAACTGATCAAAAAAACGAAATAGACGTTTTTTAACAGTCACAACCAACTGCCACAGCAAGCTGTGGCCCTACCTTCCCCAATAAACGACTTTGGAAAGCCTTTGGGCCCTTTAGAGATGTCCTATAGCATTCAGAGGGCCTTTGAGGGAAGCTGGATGTCACAGTTTGTAATTTTAACTGCACCAACTGTAACTTTTATAATACAACAGTGGAAAGCTGTTTCTAGTCAAAATTTAAGCCAGCCATGTGGAAAAAACTAGGCCCCAATAAAGTTTTATCACCAAAGCATATATAAAAACGATTAAACATGCCAGCAAACGTTTTATATTGCAATATCATAAGGGTATTACCCCTGGGAGTAAGCATGATACCAGTCGTTATTAAATCACTGTATTCAGGCTTAACTTACATTAATCCGGTATCAGCAGCATTTTCTAGTGTTTTCCATCTCTAGAAAAAATTATAACTGCACATACCTGATAGCAGAATAAACTGCACGCCATTCTCTCGCTGAAGTTACCTCATCTGTGTAATCCCCTCAGACATATGTGAGAACAGCAATGGATCTTAGTTACAACCTGCTAAGATCATAGAAACCTCAGGCAGATTCTTCTTCTATTTACTGCCTGAGATAAAATAGCACAACTCCAGTACTATTTAAAAATAACAAACTTTTGATTGAAGAAAATAAACTAGCTATATTTAACCACTCTCTCCTACAACGTCCTTGCTTGTTGAGAGTTGCAAGAGAATGACTGGCTATGACAGTTAGGGGAGGAGCTATATTACAGCTCTGCTGTGGGTGTCCTCAACTTCCTGTTGGGAATGAAAATATCCCACAAGTAATGGATGATCTGTGGACTGGATACACCTTACAAGAGAAAATCCACTTCCCAATTGTCCACTCCTGGAATGTGGATCACAGATAGACAGCAGTTGAGGGTCTCCACCCACTGAATAATCTTGGTCACCTCTGACATTGCCAAGGAACCCCAAGTTCCTTCCTGGTGGATGATGTAAGCCACCGATGTTAAGTTGGAACCTGATAAACCTGGCTAAACCTAACTGAGACCAGGCCAGTAGAGCATTGAAGATCACTCTAAACTCCAAGATGTTTATGGGGAGGACTGACTCCCCCCGAATCCAAAGACCCTGAACCTTTAATAAGGCCCAGACTGCTCCCATCCCAGCAGATTGTAGAGATAGATCCACATAGTCTCCGTTCCAATACCCGAGCATGCATAAATGCAGAGGTCTGAAATGGAACCGAGCGAACGGAATGATGTCCATGGCAGCTACCATCAGACCAAATACCTCCATACATTGAGCCACTGACAGCCGAGGAGAGGACTGAAGGACAATGCAAGAGTCGAAGATCCCTGTTTTTCTGACATCTGTCAGAAATATCTTCATTAAAAGGGAGTCTAACATGGTCCCCAAGAACACTACTCTTGTAACTGGAACCAAGGAAATTTTTACCAGCTTCACCTTCTATCTGAGGGACCTGAAGGAAAGACAACAAGATCTCTGTATGAGAGTTTGCATGTTGCAAAGACTGCACCTGAACTAGAATGTCATCCAGATATGGCGCCACTGCAATGCCCCGCCAGAGCCCTCAGAACCCTTGAAAAAAATCTGGAAGCTGTGACAATGCCGAATGGAAGACCACAAACTGAAAGTGCTTGTCTAGAAAAACGAATCTCAGAAACATGAGATGATCCCTATGGATGGGTACATAAAGGTACGCATCCTTTAGGTCTATGGTTGACATGAACTGACCCTCTTGAACCAAAGAAAGAATGGAACATATAACTTCCATCTTGAAGGACAGAACTCTGAGAAACTTGTTTAGACATCTTAAGTCAAAAATTGGACTGAAAGTTCCCTCCTTCTTGGAAACCACAAACATATTGGAGTAGAATCCCAGACCCTGTTCCAATATGGAACTGGAACAATCACTCCCAGGGAGGAAAAAAAAACAGACACAATGGAAGAACGCCTCTCTATTTATCTGAACTACAGATAATCTTGAGAAGAGGAATCTGTTCCTTGGAGGAAACGTCTTGAACTCTAGATTGTACCCCTGGGATACAATGTCCACCACCCAGGGATCTGGAATATCCCGAACCCAGGCCTGAGCAAATAAAGAAAATCTTCCCTCTACTGGATCCGCTCCCGGATCGGGGGCAAGCCCTACATGCTGACTTTGAATCATTTCAATCCGGAACTGCCCATCAAACGGCTGAGCGATCATAGATTCACTTGTGCATACCCTAGCAGAACTGCAACTAACAAGCCACTCTATTCCGGAACTCACAGGAAGAATTCGGAAGGCGCGCAAAACCAACCTTGCCGACTCTGAAGGAACACGCCTCCTTAGTACTAGGCATTCCCGGCAGCCATTAAAATGATAAAAGTGCTCAACAGAGGGAAAAAAACTATGTGCGCAACAAACACTGCACTAACATAGCTAGTCCTTATCTGTATGTTAACCGGATCAAAGGACAAATGCTGAGCCTATAAAAAACTAATAAATAATAAATAACCCATCCAGTCCTTGTCCGTGTGCTAACCGGATAAAAAGACAAATGCTGAGCCCATCAAAAATAATTAATAAATAATAAATAAATAAGAAGAGCTCCTCACGTCCCCCAGTGCCTCCATAATCTGCCCTTAGTTTTTAAAGGTAACCCCAATAGGATTAACTGTTAAAATAACGTCCCCTGCAGATTTAACTGCTGAAGTGCCATATTTTCCCTGAAAAAGGAAAAATAAACTTGGAACTTACCTAAATATGCCTCTGTCTGGCAGAAGGACAACTCACCTGGTTTGAGAGGGGACCCTCCCTCACATGGACCTGTGAAAAAAGGAAAGACTGAATAAACTTACTCAGGTTTCCAAGATAGGGCAGCAACAAACTGTTTGAGAGGCACAGTGGGGATTATACCCCACAAGTTCCCAAATGCTTAAAAGCCACCACTGCTCTACTGAAGAGACTGACACGGACTACGGCTACACCCCAGAAAAGATCAGAGCAAACCTGCTCTGCTTCAAAATAATAAACTCTTGATTGAAGAATCTTCTTACAGACACCTAAACGTTACCACCTCCTTGCAACACAGGCAAAGAGAATGACAGGGGATTGTGGGTAGGGGAGTGATATTTAACAGCTTTGCTTTGGTGCTCTTTGCCTCCTCCTGCTGGCCAGAAGTGATATTCCCAACAGTAATTATGATGATCCGTGGACTCACCTTGTCATTAGAAAGAAAATACATGGCTGAGGGAGATGGAAGGAAAATGCTTGGATATGTGACAAAGTAAAAAAAAAAGCAAAAAAACCCCTCAACTATTTGAGCTCCAGCCTCTCTGTGTTAAACAAGCACAATGGGACATTAAACACTAAATAAATGCTAGATAGAATGAAGCATTCAAAGAAATGATCTGAGAATACAATGTAGATGTATTTTTTAAAGTTCCATTAATGGTTTAAATATTGGCAAAATAGGTGTAAAGTTTTAGTATCTGTAAAACAATGGGAGCTGCCATGTTGTAACTTTGGTTACCTTCTCTGCTGCGGCCAATTAGAGACAGTTATAAATAGGTCACTAGTGTGTGCAGCCAATGGCTGTGTGGGATATAACCGTGTTCTGCACTTCCATTTCTAACAGCAACTGAAAATCTCAGAATTTCAGAATGGAATTAAAGGAAAAAGGGACAAAATAAATAATGAAATTATATTGCAAAGTCATCTAAATCATTGTATATAACCATCCCTTTAAAAGCAAGAAAAAAAATAATGAACATATATCACATTATTATGTAGGATTCAACTTTGAATTGAATTTCCCTTTAAAAGTGCAGTTTCCTGTTCACCTACTATTGCTTGTTTACTGAATACTGAACTTCCTAAGGTTAGGAGTTAATCCCAAATTATAAACACAATTAAAAACACAATCATCACAACTTGTTTGTGTACTCAAATATGAAAAGTTTGTTTTGTATAGTTCAGTCCCTCATTACCCTTTAGAATGGAATGATGGTGAGCATTATGTGTACAATAACATGCACATATTCAGGATACAGTTTAACAAATATGGTCACAGTTTATGGTTTAAAAGTTCTATGGCATAAGTCCTCAAAACCTAAATTTATGCTTACCTGATAAATTTCTTTCTTTCCGGATATGGAGAGTCCCCGACGTCATTCAATTACTAGTGAGAATATCACTCCTGGCCAGCAGGAGGAGGCAAAGAGCACCACAGCAAAGCTGTTAAGTGTTACTCCCCTACGCATAATCCCCAGTCATTCAACCGAAGGGAAATGGAAAAAGAATAACATAAAGGTGTAGAGGTGTCTGAGGTTTAGTAAAAAATAACTATTTTAATAAAGGATGGGGTCATGGACTCCCTATCCGGAAATAAAGAAATTTATCAGGTAAGCATAAATTTTGTTTTCTATCCTAAGATATGGAGAGTTCACGATGTCATTCAATTACTAGTGGGAACCAATACCCAAGCTAGAGGACACAGAGTGAACAGGGTGGGAGAACAAGACAGGCAGACCTAAACAGAAGGCACAACCACTTGAAGAACCTTTCTCCCAAAAGAGGCCTAAGCCGAGGCAAATGTATCAAATTTGGAACATTTTGAAAAAGTATGCAGAGAGGACAAAGTTGCAGCCTTGCAAAGCTATTCCACAGAAGCTTCATCTTTGAAAGCCCAAGAAGAGGAGACAGCCCTAGTGGAATGAGTTGTAATTCTCTCAGGCGGCTCATAAGTCTCATAAGCAAAACAAATCATACTTCTCAACCAGAGGGAAAAAGAAGTAGAAGTAGCCTTCTGACCCTTACGCTTTCCTGAGAAACAAACAAACAGGGCAGAAGACTGGCGAAAATCCTGTATGTAGAATTTTAGAGCACGCACAACATCCAAGTTGTGCAACAGATGTTCTTTATGAGAAGAAGGATTGGGAGAGAGAGAAGGAACAACAATTTCCTGATTAATATTTCTATCCGAAATCACTTTAGGAAGAAACCCCAATTTAGTACGAAGAACCGCCTTATCCACATGAAAGATAAGGTAAGGCGAATCACACTGCAAAGCAGAGAGTTCTAAAACTCTCTGAGCAGAAGAGATAGCAATAAGAAAAAAAACCTTCCAAGATAGCAACTTAATATCTATGAAATGCATTGGCTCAAATGGAGCCTGCTGCAAAACTTTAAGAACAAGATTAAGGCTCCAAGGAGGAGCAACAGGTTTAAACACAGGCCTGATTGTGACCAGGGCCTGACAAAAAGATTGAACATCTGGCACATCCGCCAGATGCTTGTGTAACAAAATAGATAATGCAGAAATCTGACCTTTCAGAGAACTGATTGACAACCCTTTCTCCAGACCTTCCTGGAGAAAAGATAAAATTCTAGGAATCCTGATCCTACTCCAAGAGTAGCCCTTAGATTCACACCAATAAAGGTATTTACGCCATACCTTATGGTAAATTTTTCAAGTAACAGGCTTGCGAGCCTGTATCATGGTCTCAATGACTGACTCAGAAAATCCAGGCTTAGACAGAACTAAGCGTTCAATCTCCAAGCAGTCAGCTTCAGAGAAAAGAGATTTGGATGGAGGAATGGATCCTGAGTTAGAAGGTCCTTCCTCAGAGGCAACCTCCAAGGCGGCCGAGAAGACATCTTCACTAGGTCTGCATACCAGATACCCATTTGAGGGTTAACCTGGAGAACACCTCCAGATGGAGAGCCCACTCCCCGGGATGAAATGTCTGTCTGCTCAGGAAATCCGCTTTCCAGTTGTCCACTCCAGGAATGTGGATGGCAGATAGACAACAGTTTCCACCCACTGAATAATCTGTGCTACCTCCTTCATGGCTAATGGCTGAGTTCTTCACTGGTGGTTGATGTAAGCCACTGAGGTGATGTTGTCCGACTGAAACCTGATAAACCGGGCTAAGGACAATTGAGGCGAAAAGAGATTTGGATGGAGGAATGGATCCTGAGTTAGAAGGTCCTTCCTCAGAGGCAACCTCCAAGACGGCCGAGAAGACATCTTCACTAGGTCTGCATACCAGATACCCATTTGAGGGTTAACCTGGAGAACACCTCCAGATGGGGAGCCCACTCCCCGGGATGAAATGTCTGTCTGCTCAGGAAATCCGCTTTCCAGTTGTCCACTCCAGGAATGTGGATGGCAGATAGACAACAGTTTCCACCCACTGAATAATCTGTGCTACCTCCTTCATGGCTAATGGATGAGTTCTTCACTGGTGGTTGATGTAAGCCACTGAGGTGATGTTGTCCGACTGAAACCTGATAAACCGGGCTAAGGACAATTGAGGCCAAGCCATCGGAGCATTGTAAATCGCTCTCAACTCCAAGATGTTTATGGGGAGAGCAGACTGCTCCCGAGTCCATAGTCCCTGCGCCTTTAATGAGTCCCAGACTTCTACCCAGCCTAGCTGGCTGGCGTCCGTGGTCACAATCACCCAGGAAGGTCTCCGGAAGCATGTGCCCTGAGACAGTTGGTCCTGAGAAAGCCACCACGGGAGAGAGTCTCTTGTCGACTGGTCTATATCTATCCTCTGAGACAGGATCGAATGCTCTCCGTTCCATTTTCTGAGCATGCATAATTGCAGAGATCTCAAATGGAATCGAGCAAAGGGAATGATGTCCATGGAAGCGACCATCAGACCAATTACCTCCATACATTGAGCCACTGATGGTCAAACAGTAGACTGTAGAGAGAGGCAAGAGGAGAGAATTTTGAATTTTCTGACCTCCATCAGAAAATTTTTCATAGATAGGGAATCTATTATGGTCCCTAAGAAAACCACCCTTGTAGCTGGAACAAGGGAACTCTTTTCCAGATTCACTTTCCAACCATGGGAACGTAGAAAAGACAAGATCTCTTTAGAGAGTTTGCTTGTTGAAAAGATGGTGCCTGAACCAATATGTTGTCCAGGTATGGCGCCACTGCAATTCCCCGAGACCTGATCACTGTCAAGAGAGCCCCCAGAGCCCCCTGAACCTTTGAGAAAATTCTGGGAGCTGTGGCAAGACCGAACGGAAGAGCCACAAACTGAAAGTGTTTGTCTAGAAAGGCAAATCTCAGGAATTTGTGAGGATCCCTGAAGATGGGAACGTGAAAATATGCATCCTTCAGGTCTAAAGTCATTATGAACTGACCCTTTTGGACCAAAGGAAGAATGGAACGAATGGTTTCCATTTTGAAGGATGGTACCCTGAGAAACTTGAAGAGACACTTTAGGACAGATTTGAATAGAATCCTAGACCCTGTTCCCTTACTGGAACTGGAACAATCACTCCCACGCAGTTCAAGAATGCCTCTCTTTTTACCTGGTCTGCAGATAATCTTGAGAGGAGGAATCTGGCCCGGGGAGGGAAAGTTTTGAATTCTATTTTGTAACCCTGAGATACTATGTCCACAGCCCAAGGATCTGGGACATCTTGTCTCCACACTTGACAAAACAGGAAAAGTCTGCCCCCACTTGATTGGAACCCGGACCGATGACTTAAGACTCAGCTGATGGTTTCTTTGATTGCTTCCCCTTATTCCAAGACTGATTGGGCTTCCAAGAATACTTGGACTGTTCCTGCTTAGAAGAGGGAGAAGAAGACTTTTGACCTTTAAAGTTACGAAAGGAATGAAAATTACTTTGACGTCCTTTGAGTCTGTTCTTCTTGTCTTGCAGTAGAAAAGACCCTTTTTCACCCGTAATATCAGAAATTATTTCTGCCAGACCAGGTCCAAACAAGGTCTTCCCCTTGTAAAGAAGTGCCAGAAGCTTGAACATAGATTTTAGCCACAATGCCCTGCGGGCTTGGACAGTGAAGCCAGACATCTTGGCTCCCAGTCTGATACTGTAACTTGCATGTTAGCATCAGAAATAAAGGAATTGGCTATTTTGAGAGCGCTCTCTCTCTCTTCAATTATATATATACATATACACACACACACATATATTTATATATATGTATATATATATATATATATATATATATAATTTTGTTGACTGCTTACAAACCCTCTGTCTGTTTAAAAGCAGTGTTAGAACAAATTGTGTTTATTCACACTCTTAAGCATTATTTAATGGGGCTCATTTGCTGGGTCTGGAGTCGGCAACTTGAACATAGTGACTGGCACACTGAACCAAACAGCATTTTGCAGCGCCACGCAATATCCTCTTGTATACGCCTGGTCTGGCAATTGTAACTGCTATATGATTCTTCATAATGAAACATGACAATGATTCAGTGTTATCATTCATTACTAAGTTCCTTTGTTCTCTGAACACCAGCAAATAGTAACCAAGTTTTATATCTCATACAGTTTGTGGTTTCCAATTAATGTGAAAACATGCTTGTGTTTGTGTCAAGGATATTTGCAGTCATATTTTCCCCACAGATTAAAAAAAAGAAAGCCTGAACTGTTGCACTTACCGTACACATTAATTATACAAGAATATGTCTACGCTTGTGTTTCCTAGTGCTGAGAGATGTCCTTAACCTTAACAAAGCAATCAGTAGCAGAAAGGAAAAGGGTATTTTGTCATTGTGCGTATTCTTCACAAGGCCAAACTTAACTGTATAATGCTGAAAGGTATATGGGGCTGAGAAGATTAAACATCTCTGACTGTCACAGCTTTCCTTCAATAGGTTTATATATAACACTGAAACTAATTTTAAATTGGATGCTTAATGGCAATACAGTCTTTAAATGAGCTGAATACTTTATTTATTTTTTAATTATTATGCGGCATTATGATAAGCAAATCACAAACAGCAACTGGGCAGTATGAGGTTAAATTATATCCCAGTTACAAACTGAACAATTAATAATAAAAAACAAAATCTATTAAAGGGACATTATACACTAATTTTTTCTTTGCTTAAATGTTTTGTAGCTGATCTATTTATATAGCCCATGAAGTTTTTTATTTAAAAAAATGTATAGTTTTGCTTATTTTTAAATAACATTGCTCTGATTTTCAGACTCCTAACCAAGCCCCAAAGTTTTATGTGAATACCGTCAGCTACCTTCTCCAGCTTGCTCCTGTTTGTGTAAAGGGTCTTTTCATATGCAAAAGAGGGGGAGGGGGGAGTGTCTTATTTGCCACTTGCAGTGGGCTTTCCAGCTACCTTTTCAACAGAGCTAAACTGACAGCTTCTAAGTAAGTTTTTTTATTTTTTTTATTTTAATGGTTTTTATTGAGCATAAGGAAGTACATAACAAACAGTAAAAGATTACACAGAATTACAAACCGTTCTGGGTTTACATATATTATACATTGCAGTCAAGGTTATCACATTGATTTAGTAGTCCAAATTTCTGTATTTCCTCTAAAATGTCCGTAGCTCAGTTTTCAATTTTTTAACTGTGAACAGTAACATAATAGTAAGTTATAACTTAATAGATGAACTATCCATTAGTGATCCAAAAAACATTTCTTATACATCTATCTTGATAAGTCTCTGGTGTAAAGATAATATTAGAATATTTAAGGAAAGTGTCAGCAAAGATAATGGAGTGAGAGGTAGGATATGGAGAGAAGGGAGGGGGGAGAAGATTTATAGGGAGTGGAGAAAAAAAAAAAAAAAAAAAAACCCAGGAAGAGGAGGGGGAGGGGAGTTATGAGCGAGTATGCCCTGACCGGTTGGGCACTTATATTAACTATTTAATTAATTGGAGGCTGGGTGAAGATGATTGCTATTCTGCACAGAAGAGCATGGGTTGTCTGTTAAGGGTCTCATTCAACTACGGCATGTGGTCACAGATGGATTCCATAAGTCCACCATTGCCTCATGTAGTTCCATTGTGCCATTTTTCATATGTTGATACCTTTCTATTTGGAGCATGGAGGAGACCTGCTCTTTCCATGTCTCCAGTGAGGGAACCTCACTTGATTTCCATCTTTGCGGGACAAGGAGTTTGGCGCTATTTAGCATAATATATAGTAAAAGTTTTTTAGGTTTGTTTCGAATTTTAGGAATGTCTAGAAAGATAAGGATGCCTGGGTCTTTTTGTAACTGAATGTCGAGTTTGGTTTCTATTTCAGAGAATATCCCCGACCAGAAAACTTCCATTTCCCTACACGACCACCAGATGTGTATTATATCTGCCTCCTCCCCACAACCCCTCCAGCATTTGCCACTGCTCTTTTTGTATATATGACGTATTCTGGCTGGTGTAAGATACCACCTCGCTAGTAGCTTAAAGTTAATTTCCATAATATTAGAGGAGATTGTAGCTTCTTTGTGACATTGTAAAGCACGATCCCATGTCTCCTGGCTGATTTCTCTTTCTAGATCTTTGGCCCATTTAAGAGTGAAGGAGGGGTATACTGTGCCGCTATTGGTCAGTAATATGTTGTACAGTTTAGATATGATGTGTCTGGGTTGGGTCTGCTGTGAACATAAGTTTTCAAATCTAGTCAATGGGCGGTTAAATTCTTCTCTTTTCTTGTGCGTCTGAACAAAATGTGCTAATTGTGTGTAAGCGAACCATGGGGGAGGAGAACCCCCTTCGGTGCTTGTCAGGTTCTCCCTCTGTATCAGCTTGCCTCCCTCTAAAATACTTTTTAAGGTGAGTTCTTGTATATGTGGAGAGAGATTGGTCAGGCTGGGGAAACTAAGTAAGTTTTTAAACAGTTTTATACTGGATTTTTATATCAGTATCTGTGCAT
Source organism: Bombina bombina (assembly GCF_027579735.1). Classification (NCBI taxonomy): domain Eukaryota; kingdom Metazoa; phylum Chordata; class Amphibia; order Anura; family Bombinatoridae; genus Bombina; species Bombina bombina. The sequence goes on along the minus strand of NC_069502.1, from coordinate 704,208,068 downwards.
CTTATTCTTTATAGTATTGTCTATTACATGCAGTTATATGAAAATGAGTGTGTACTGTTCCTTTAAGAACTATCTTCCTGTCACCAGTGCAATGTGATTTAGCCTTTGATGTTCAGCTATTCCACCATTCATGTGGGCAGTTTATTTATCAAGCTCACATATATTTACCATAACTATAGACATTTGTGTTTTCTAGTTATTAAAGATACAAACTTAAAGGGACACTGAACCCAAATGTTTTCTTTCGTGATTCAGATAGAGCATGCAATTTTAAGCAACTTTCTAATTTACTCCTATTATCAATTTTTCTTCGTTCACTTGCTATCTTTATTTGAAAAAGAAGGCATCTAAGCTTTTTTTTTGGTTCAGAATAGCACTTTTTTATTTGTGGATGAATTTATCCATCAATCAGCAAGAACAACCCAGGTTGTTCACCAAAAATGGCCCGGCATCTTAACTTACATTCTTGCATTTCAAATAAAGATACCAAGAGAATGAAGAAAATTTGATAATAGGAGTACATTAGAAAGTTGCTTAAAATGTCATGCTCTATCTGAATCACGAAAGAAAAAATTTCGGTTCAGTGTCCCTCTAAAATTTACTTTCCCATAAAATTCTTAATTATGTAGAGTGAAATAACTTTTCAGCCCACTTTCATAATGTATTTTGACAACTTTTCTTTAACCCCTTGAGTGCTAATGACGGCTCTAAGCCGTCACAGAGTTTCCCACTCTGGTGCCAATGACATCTCAGAGCCGTCACTAGCACCTTGACGGAGATCTGGGGGCTCCCACCCCGGCGATGCCTGTCACTATGCAGGCCCGATCACGGGGGCTTCACGTTATGCGCGGTGACATCACGCGCAATAACGTGATGACGTCACCGTGCAACTTTATTTATACTTAACAATGTTAAGTATAGGAGCAGGGGGTAATCGCCTAACCTTTCCAACAGTGTAAGTCTTGGGGTTCTAAAAAAAAAAAAAAAGTAAAAAATCTTAGCACCCAGGTGGGAAAGTGCTTAGCACTCAAAGGGTTAAATGCTGATGAGCATTCCTTGTAATTCCATTCTTTCCTTTTTGCTATACAGTGATTGGTTGATACGTGTGGTAGGCTCTTTGTATATGTTCCTAATTGCTCATTTCAAAATGTGTGTCTCTGGACTGCAAAGAAATCAAAATTTTGCTAACAAAATACGTTTAAAACATGCATTTTGTATGCAGATTGAGATGCAATGATTAATTTCTGATAAACATATACAACATTGACTAATGTCCCTTTAAAGGGACAGTCAAGTCCAAAAAAACCTTTCATGATTAAAATAGGAAATGTAATTGTAAAAAACTTTCCAATTTACTTTTATCACCAATTTTGCTTTGTTCTCTTGGTATTCTTAGTTGAAAGCCAATTCTAGGAGGTTCATATGCTAATTTCTTAGACCTTGAAGAATGCCTCTAATCTAAATGCATTTTGACCACTAGAGGGCATTAGCTCATGTGTTTCATATAGATAACATTGAGCTCATGCATGTGAAGTTACCCTGGAGTGAGCACTGATTGGCTAAAATGCATGTCTGTCAAAAGAACTAAAATAAGGGGGCAGTTTGCAGAGGCTTAGATACAAGATAATCACAGAGGTAAAATGTGTAATTCTATAACAGTGTTGGTTATGCAAAACTGGGGAATGGGTAATAAAGGCATTACTTTTCTTTTTAAACAACAAAAATTCTGGTGTTGACTGTCCCTTTAAATTATATGTGTTATTAAAAATGCTTTTAAAAGTAATTCCCAATTAACATAAAAAAAGTCACAGAATACTTTAAGTGTAAATAGTAGGCATATTTTTTTTTAAACGGCTAGAGGAATAAAACAAATGTGAACACACATACCTATAAGTTTTTCTCTTTCCTCTCTGCGTTCTCGAGCAAGTCTTTGTCTCTCATCAACCTTATGAAGCACATGAGTTTCTGGATAATGAGAAAAAGAAAGATTACTAAAGCATTAAAGAATATAAAATCTGTTAACGAGTATATTTGCCATTTCTATTAATTTAAGATTCTAAAATCAAAATACCTACAGCATGTACAAATGTGATCATTATTCTTAAAATTATTTTAGAGACTATACAATGAAACCTGCACAGCATATGCAAGTAGGCTGCCTGCACATGCAACCCTGATTTGCATACAAGTGATAGGATACTGTGATATGCTTGGCATCATTTGTACATAGCAATAATTACCACAAAAATCTCTGTTACATTTTCATTTACAAGGTAAAAACAAAAGGGCTCCTCATGGTGTAGATTGTATGATTTATGAAACAGATAAAATAATCTCAAATGGGTCACTCACAAGTAAGATGGCACCATATAGATGAATAGTGCAAATAGGCAGGTTGGATGTCGCAGCCACCAACTGGCTGCTGCTCCCGGCAACAACCTCCAGGGGAATTCCTTCTTGGACACAACAGTCTCCAATATCCGGCCACAAGTAATCAGGAAAAACCCAGCAGCCTCTTTCTACAAACACTATGTGCAACTTGAGTTCTAAAAACTTTAATAAAACATCAGTAAACAGCTGATCTGTTTAAAAACATACAACGCGTTTCACCGCTACATATAAAGGCAAAGTAAAGTCAAAAGTGCTTGTCTTTGAACTGAGAAACACGTTGCATGTTTTTAAACAGATCAGCTGTATACTGATGTTTTATTAAAGTTTTTAGAACTTTTCTCAAGTTGCAGCATAGTGTTTGTGGAAAGGGGCTGCTGGATTTTTCCTGATTACCTGTGGCCGGATATTGGAGACTGTCGTGTCCATGAAGGAATTCCCCTGAAGGTTGTTGCCGGGAGCACCAGCCAGTTGGTGGCTGCGACATCCAGACTGCCTATTTGCACTATTCATCTATATAGTGCCATCTTACTTGTGAGCGACCCATTTGGTATTCTTTTATCCGTTTCATAAATCATACAGTCTACGCCCTTGAGGACCCCTTTTGTTTTTACCTTGTAGATACATGTTGTAGATACATGATGTAGATACATGATGTAGATACATGATGTAGACACATGATGTAGATACATGATGTAGATACATGATGTAGATACATGTTGTAGATACATGTTGTAGATACATGTTGTAGATACATGATGTAGATACATGATGTAGATACATGATGTAGATACAGGATGTAGATACAGGATGTAGATACAGGATGTAGATACAGGATGTAGATACATGTTGTAGATACATGATGTAGATACATGATGTAGATACATGTTGTAGATACATGATGTAGATACATGATGTAGATACAGGATGTAGATACATGATGTAGATACATGTTGTAGATACATGTTGTAGTTACATGTTGTAGATACATGTTGGTTTTTCTGCACCTTTAGAAGAGGAGCTGCCCTGGTGAATTTGAGTATTCTTCTGATACAGGGATTTTTACTTGACTTAAAGGAACATGAAACACAAACATTTTCTTTTATGATTTAGGTAGAACATACAATTTAAAACAAGTTTCCAGCTTACTTCTATTATCAAATTTGTTTAATTCTCTTGGTATCATTTTTTGAAGGAGGAGTAATGGACTACTGGTTTCTAACTGAACACATGGGTTAGCCAATGACAATCAGTTTATATATGCAGCCACCATTCAGCAGCTAGAGACTAGGTTCTCTGTTGCTCCTAAGCTTACCTAGATAAACTTTTCAGCAAAGGATAACAAGGGAAGAAAGCAAATTAAATAGAAGTAAATTAGAAAGTTGTTTAAAATTGTATGCTCTGTCTGAATCATGAATGTCTAATAGATAGAGCGTGCAATGTTAAGCAACATTCTAATTTACTCCTTTTTTTCTTTGTTCTCTTGGTATTTTTAGGTGAAAAAGCAGGAATGCAAGCTTAGGAGTCAGCCCATTTTTGGTTCAGCACCTGGGTAGAGCTTGCTGATTGATGGATACATGATATGAAAGAAAAATCAGGGTGTATTTTAGCCTAGATCCACTAATATTTAGGGGACGGCAAATTTTGTGGTGTAAGTATATGATATAATATCTTCCAATGCTATGCTCCCCAAATGTTTTAACTATTAAAGGGATAGAAAGGTCAAATTTGAAATAGGTGCAAATTTGAAAAACAAATGCTTCTATTAGCAGAAATGCTTCTAATAAAAGTTATCACTTTTTATGCGGCATATGCACATATCCAGAGAGCTGAAGATGGTGTGTATTGCATCTGTGAAGATTTAATTTGTGCCATACAACTGCCCTCACAGGATACGTGCGTATGCTACAGAAAAACCGTAATAACTTTTACTAGAAGCATTTTTGCTAATGGAAGTATATTGAGAAAAATGCTTCTATTTCATATTTTTTAATTCACCCATGCACATTTCAATTGTGACCTTTCTATCCATTTAATTACAATACAATGATTCTTTGTTGTCTACAGTTGGTGCCTGACCCCTTCATGTTTCATTCACTTTCATTATTTTTCTTGTCCCTTTTACTGTAATTCAATTCTGAAAATGTAATGCTTTCCAAATAATTTCAGAAGTGCAGACTTCAGACTTAACACTGATCTATTCCACACTGCCATTAGCTGCACCCTCTAGTGACCCATTTATAACTGCCCCTAATTGGCTTCAGCAGAGAAGGAAACCTAGGTTACAACATGGCTGCCATAACTACTGGACACTAAAACTATAAACTTATTTTCAATATGTAAACTAATATAATTTTAAAAACTACATCTGCATAATATTTTTAGGCTAATCTGTGCTTTATTTAAATCAGTCTATCTAGCATTTATTGAGTGTTTAATTTCTCTTTAACCCTGGAGAGCAAAACTATATAAAAAAATGCTTACAAAATGGTATTGTAAATGCTTTTAAAAAAAACCATTTATCTTTAATGTTCCTTTATGTAGTGAGAGATTGTAATCCTTAAAGGGACATAATACGCATATGCTAAATCACTTGAAACTGATGCAGTATAACTGTAAAAAGCTGTCAGGAAAATATCACCTGAGCATCTCTATGTAAAAAAGGAAGATATTTTACCTCACAATCTCCTCAGCTCAGCAGAGTAAGTTCTGTGTAAAAAGTTAACTCAGCTGCAGCCCAGCTGCAGGTAAAAAAATGATAATGAAGAAATGAACAGCAGCCAATCAGCATCAACAGTGCAGAGGTCATGAACTCTTTTACTGTGATCTCATGAGATTTCACTTAACTCTCATGAGATTTAATCTTAAACTTCCTTAAGCTGAATAGGGAAATAAGATAAGTGTGCACGTAAGCTCGCTCCTTCCGCTCTCCCGGGACAGACATACTGATATGCTGCTTAGAAGTCCTTTACAATGGGATGTGGCTACTGAGAAACTTTTGAGGTAAAATATCTTTATTTTTTACATAGAGATGTTCAGGTGATATTTTCTAGTCAGCTTTTTACAGTTATACTGGATCTGTTTCAAGTGTTTAAACATTTGGGTATTATGGCCCTTTAATAAAAACTGTGCAAACAGCCAAGACACATGCTGCGAAATAGGCCAAAATAGGGTTTAAAGGGACAGTAAAGTCATGATTAAACATTCATGAATAAGATAGAGCGTGCAGTTTTAAACAATTTTCAAATTGACTATTATTATCAGATTTGCTTTTTTCTCTTTATTTTTCATTGAAGAGTAGGCTGATCGGAGCTCAGGAGTGTGCACATGTTTTTAGCATTATATGGCTGCACTGTTTGCAACTATGTATAACATTGCTATAAATATTATTACAAACACTGCTGTCAGATGGCTAAAGACACATGCACTCTTCTGAGCTCACCTAAGATTCATTTTTAACAAAGGATACCAAGAGAACTGAAAATTGATAATATAATTAATTTGGAACGTTGTTAAAAATATAATGCTCTTTCCAACCCATTTCATTTTGAATTTACTACCATACTAAAAAGGGACTGTAAAGTCAAAAATAAACTTTCATGATAGTGCATGCAATTTCAATTTACTTTAATCATCAAATTTGCTGTGTTCTCTTGGTATTATTTGTTAAAGGCTAAACCTAGGTAGGCTCATATGTTGATTTCTAAGCCCTTGAAGGCTGCCTCTTATCTCAATGCATTTTATTAGCTTTTCACAGCCAAGACTGTGCTAGTTCATGTGTGCCATATAGATAACATTGTGCTCACTCCCGTGGTGTTATGCATGTGTCAGCTCTAATTGGCTAAAATGCAAGTTTGAAAAAAGAACTGAAATAAGGGGGCAGTCTGCAGAGGCTTAGATACAAGGTAATCACAGAGGCAAAAAAAGTGTATTAATATAAAGAGTGTTTGTTATGCAAAACTGTGAAATGTGTAATAAAGGGATTATATATCTTTTTAAACAATAAAAACTCTGGAGTAGACTGTGTGTTTAACAAAACCATACTAACGTACCTGACTTATATACAACATTCTCCTTTCCTGTTTGTCCCTGAGCGGCAGAGATGGGACGGCTGGACGATGCTACCTTTTTCTCTTGAACTTTTGTCTGAGATGCATCAGGAGCTGAGGAAAAAGACAGAACACATCATTTAGCAGAGAAGATAAATCTGCCATTCTAGATATTTGAGAATACTGAATAACAACCCATCTAAAACATCCCCAAAAATATATTCTACAGAATAAAGATAAAGAAAGGTCAAAAAGTAAATGCACACTGGTGCATTTTAATTTTAAATTGAAGCATTTTTGCAAGACACTTCTATTAGAAAAAATGAATCTATTTGTGCATTTCAGCGGCATATGCAGATATGATGTGATGGCCATGCATAGGGTTGCCATATTGCCGCTTTTAAGGGAGGACACTTATGAAAAAATATTTATCACAGGGGCTGTTTAAAGAAATATTTAGTATAATGTTCCACTATAAGAACCCTGACAGATGTATTTTTCATGTGTGTCCTCCTTTAAAGTGGCAATACCCTGTGCACCAGTATTCAAACATCTCAGCTTCTTATAGAGTCAGCGGTGGCTTGTATGACACAAATTAAAGGGGCAGTCAACACTAAAATTATTATTGTTTAGAAAGATAGATAACTCCTTTACTACCCATTCCCCAGTTTTGTACAACCAACATTGTTATATTAATATAACATTCAAACCTCTAAATTTCTGCCTGTCTCTAAGCCACTATAGACAGCCTCTTAATCACATGCTTTTTTATTAGCTTTTCACAACAGGAGACTGCTAGTTCATGTAGGCCATATAGATAACATTGTGCTCACGCCCGTGGGTTCTAAAATGCAATTCAATAGATAATAAATAAAAAAGCAATAACCATGTTGGCTGTGCAAAACTGGGGAATGGGTAATAAAGGGGATTATCTATCTTTTTAAACAATACACATTTTTGAGTTGACTGTCCCTTTAAGTTATCACAGGCACAATACACACCACTAATACTGGTGCATGGGCTCTCATACTATGGGCTAAAAAATTCATAATATCATTCACAGTTATCAAATCCACAGACAACTGTCACCCTATTTGTCTTAAACGGAGTACACTCTGGTATTCCTGCCTTTATTGATTCTCATGATCATTACACTACAAAAATCTGGTTATACTGCGCTCCCACTGTAAGAGAATGTTACATGTTTTTACTTTCTACCATAAAAACAACTGTAAACTGTGCAAGTTTTGAGGAACTCTGACTCAATGTAGACCATGATGACCATCTGTATTCATGAAAATGAGGAGGAGAAATTTACCTTTTATTTGAGTGTCTAAAGGTTACCATGGCAGCAAAAGTACTCAGAGAACCATAACCACCTAGAACACATGAATAGGGGGTGGGAGTGATGCTCATTGCTCCGTTGTACTACATCTACAATTTAAACTATTAGCCCTAACTTACAAAGCACTCAACAGTCTAACTCCCAACTATATTTCCTCTCTCATCGTGAAATATTCCCCATCCCATCCACTTCGATCAACCTCTGACGTACGTCTCTCCACTCCTGCTATCTCTACGTCCCACTCCCGCCTCCAAGACTTCACACGTGCTGCTCCTGTCCTCTGGAACTCTCTACCCCGCTCCATAAGACTGTCTCCAACCTTGTATAGCTTCAGACGCTCCTTGAAAACTCACCTATTCAAAGAGGCTTACCCATCTCTCCTCTATCCCTCATCCGAACCAAACTAATACATGAACTGCCTGACTCACTGCTGCAACTACAACCGATGTGACAAGCTACTCCAACCCAACCTTATGTCTCTGCACCCTAAACCTGTAGACTGGGAGCTCTCCGGAGCAGGGCCCTCTTCCTCCTGTACTAGATTTGTTTAGTTTTGTTATGTTTTATATTTTATCACAAATCTTTGTCATTGTATACCCCATCATTGTACCCAGCGCTACGGAATTTGGCGGTGCTATACAAATAAATGATAATAATAATAATAATCTAGACGGCTGGCAAATATATATATATATATATACATACATGCACGAACACACACACACACACACCAGAGACACAGGAGTGGAAAATATCACTGTAAAACAAATTAACTAAAATAGTGAAAGAACAAGTTACAAGTTCTTTCTGTTAAAAAAAAGAAAAGAAGACAAAAACAGACAATTAACCTTTAAGACTCTCAAAAATATATATTATTATTATACAATTACTGTGACCATTTTTAATAGCATGCATTTATTTTCTGATTCAAGGATTCCTTTCATAACTCCAGTATCTGCCTGTCTGAGATACACACATATAGATATGCTTTTAAATAAATGAAAAAAGCTGGATGAATTTGTTAATTTGGATAGTTAGCTGTGAGTGGAGATTAATATTTTGCGTATAAATCGCATTCTTACATTTCATTTCACAAAAAGCTAATAATAGTTCATATCTTATGAACTTGATATAAATGCAGTATGATGTGTGTCAGGGGCATTATTTATGCCAAATAAAAAGAATCTGCTGCAGGCATCCCAGTGAGACTCGACATTAAAAAAATATCGCTTTCATTAAAGTGTATATATATATATATAGACTAGGCCAGCAGTTAGCAATGGGCTAACTTTGATAAAACATTTAAAATCACGACAGTTAAACTTGTCAAGATAAAGCAAACCAAAAGGTAAGAAACTGAACTTTGGGGATTTAGACAAGACTAGATGAAATGAGATATGTAGTTGAAATAATAATAATAAAAAAAATGATGAATTCAGCTAAAGAATAAAATGTACCAGAAAAAGGCATAAAGCAGACACTATTAATAGCTCTGATATAGTCTTGGAGAAACCGCAAATAAATAGGATATTAATGATACACCTGGCTACAAAAAAATAAATTGGATTTTAAAATCTAATTGGGTATAATATTTTTTAGATACTGGTGAGCTGGAAATGTCAGATGCTTAACACATATATTTATATATATATATATATATGAAACTCAGGAGCCTTCCAGAATATTAAGGAGCAAATCACACAATTTTAAGGAGCCAGGGAATCATTTTTTTTGTATATATACTATATATGTAATATAACAAAACATTTGGAGCACAAATTAGAATTTTAAAGCAATGGAAATATATAAAAGAATATATAAACAATATCAGGGGCTTATCAACAGGGGTTTTAAAGATCGCAATTGAGACTGGGTTCACATCTCTAGGGGGCCCATCTAGCCCCATAATTAGTAGGGGTGTCACTACTGGGAGACTTCACATGGTTCCTGTCTGGCCCCTTTGTGTATCTTTCCTGAAAAACAGGGCTCACAGTGTAAGGAAAGTGACTGGATTTGCCTTTACACGGCTACCATGATGGGCACCTCCTTGTTGCTGTACAGAAAACCGGTCATCATATTTGTATAGAAAGAAACTAACCAAGGTAAAAGGATGATTTATTGGCACACTGAAGTCTTATCTCCTCGTGCACCTATGTGGCTACCAGCTTAACTTCTGCTGATTGCAAACTGCCACATAGAGCATCATAGAAATGGCGCCCTGTCAAAGCCTTCGCCAAGTGAGGTCTAGTTACGGCTCTGATCTATATATAAATATAATACCTACACAATCCACTCTTTATTCTCAGACTCTACACAACAATGCAGCACTTCAGTGAACCCCTTTTTTCATAAAAAATGTCAACATGTTTAACCACTGTTATTTCATATACATAACAGAACAATGTTCAGTAGCTGTTTTTTTAATGTAGTTCTGGAGGGGCTGAAAATTCTAGGTTCCTAAATTATAATTGATAAAAAAATTTGAAGAAAATTCCAGTGTATAGATAGAACTAAAGGGGATTTATAATGGCTAATAATACAAGTGCAATTAAAATGTACTGCTGACCACAAACTATGATTAAAGACCTTTAGCTAATCAGATTTATAGCAACCACCATTATCCATTGTGTAATCAATACAGTAATGCAGCAGTCAAACCACTGAATAAAAATAGAAAATACAGCTTGTCTGTTATGAAAACCTTTATGATCTTGCAACTGGAAACTTTCTCCTTCATGTACTGGACAATAATATTTATGTAATATTTCAAAATACTTAGCAACACCTTATTTCAAAATATTTAGCAACTCCTCCTTATGTGCTGAAGAAACATGAGAAAGTAGTAAGCAAAACAATAAAATAATATTTAAACATTATATTGTTACAATTTAGAAAACACAGATTTAACTTGCAGCTTCTTAATGTTTAATTTCACTGGTGTTCTGCACTTAGCATCTGTGTAGAAGCATTTGCCCAATCAATGATCATGGTGGGTTTTGGGTAGCCTGGAGCAGCCTGGATATAGTTGCTGTTTATATTTGTGTCACTGAAGTACTATAATTAATGGTGGTTTTAGGGAGTTGCTAAGCTCACTTTCATTATTGTAGCACCACAAATACAAAAGGTGCCAGTTGCCCTAAACTTGAAAGGCAACAAGAGAGAGAAAAGAAAGGAGCTAAAATACCAGAGTGCAGTTTAGGCACCTTGATATTAGTTTTTATTACCCCCCCAAACACACACACAGACACACACACACTGTACCCACCCAACATAGACAAATTCTTCTACAGTAAACTGACAGTGCACACACATTAACATTTAACCAATTGAATAGCAAATATAGAATAAATTAAATTGTTGAAGAATCAACAAGAAGTCAAATGTAAACTGTATTTTCCCAATACAATATTCCCCACTCTGTCTTGATGCATATTCTTTAATTGTTGAGTGCTGGTATCTTTATACTATCATTATTGTTGTTATTATTATTATTATTATTATTATTATTATTATTCATAACAATCTAGTTTTAGAAAAAAGCAAAGTACTGAGACAATACATTTGAGCCATAATGGCTGGTATTAGTTTGTAATTAAAGGGACATGAAACCCAAAATGTTTAGTTCCTGATTCAGATAGAACATACAATTTTAAATAACTTTCCAATTTATTTCTATTATCAACTTTGCTTCATTCTCTTGGCATCCTTCATTGAAGAAGCAGTAATGCACTACTGGGAGATAGCTGAACACATTGGTAAGCTAATCATAAGGAGGTATATCTGTGCAGTTACCAATCAGCAGCTAGCTCCCAGCTCCTGAACCTACCTAGGTATCATTTTCAATTTAGGATACCAAGAGAACAAAACAAATGAGATAATAGAAGTAAACTTGTTTAAAATTGCATGGTCTATCTGAATCAAATGTTTGGGTTTTTATATCCTTTTAATATACGACAATGATATTTTTGAACGTTAATTTAACTATATAGTGCAATGCAACCAGCTATAATGTATTATAATTATTATAAGGAAAATGACCTAGTCTGAAAAAGAACTTCACTTTGGTCACTACAGGACACTGCTGCAATATATATATGTTAACACTAGAGGGCAGTGTCCAACTAAAGTTTACCCACTAAATATCCTTTAACCACCAATCAGTCTCCAGCCAATCATAGTCTGCCCATGTGACAAAACACTGACAAATCTATGAGCTTTTTCCACCTGACCAGGTTTTGTTCCATTTCCTGCTCTTGCACTATATGGTGACATGGCAAATCATTAAAAGCTTTGTCTATCAATTAGACAACTTTATTACATAGGCTTGCCTAACAAGTTATGTGACTCATATTATATACACTTTATATTCATAATTAATGGTATAGCAAGCATTTTAAATAACAAATATAATTAAACTGCAAATCAAGTTGAGGAAAGTAGACAAGATTAATATATGTTGTTGAAGTAAGAAACACAAATTTTGTGATTTTTGCAACTGGTTAGATTTAATTAAAGGGACACTAAACCCAAAAGTTTTCTTTCATGATTCAGATAGAGAATACAATTTTAAACAACATTCCAATTTACTTCTATTATCTAATTTGCTTCATTCTTTAGATATCCTTTGCTGAAGAAATAGCAATGCACATTGGTGAGCCAATCATATGAGGCATCTATGTGCAGCCACCAATCAGCAGCTACTGAGCCTATCTAGATATGCTTTTCAGCAAAGGATATCAAGAGAATGATGCAAAATAGATAAGAGAAGTAAATTAGAAAGTTGTTTAAAAGTGCTTGCTCTTTCTAAATCTTGAAAGAAAAAATTGGGTTTCATGTCCCTTTAACTCTTCTAATATAAACTATTCTGTCAATATTACCAATACTAAGTTAACTTGTTATTTCATTTATAATTTCAAACAAGATACATAAACTAAGAATGACAAATCACATCGCTAAAAGGGACACAATCCCCCCAATTTTTTTTTTATTATCAAATGTTTATTGTTCTTATGTTATTCTTGAAGAGATATCTAGATAGGTAGCTCATGTCTGGAGAACTACATGCCAGGAAATAGTGCTGCTCTTGCTAATGTATAACATTGTTACAAAACTGCTGCCATATAGTGCAGGCATGTGCACACTACTGAAACTACCTTAAAGCTTTTCAACACAGCATAATAAAAACAAAGAAAATTTGATGCTAAAAGTAAATTGGAAGGTTGTATAAAATTGTATGCTCTATCTGAATCATGTAAGAAAAAATGTGGGTTTATGCCCCTTTAAGTATATAAACTTTCAGTAGGGATACCACAGGCACACTCAGCTATTTCAAATGTTGAAATAAAAGTAAAATGAGATATTTTTAAACAATTTAATAAACTCCAGTAGGTAACAAAGATCATTGGAAAAACAGGAGAGAAAATTTAGCGTAATTTCTCCTTTATTAGTGGTTACCCAATCCAAAGCTGCTAGAACAAAAATAATATTTGGAGAAATTAGATACCTCTGGGTATTTACCTATAGCACTGGTTTTCAAACCTGTCCTCGGGCCTCCCTAACAGGCCAGATTTTGAGGATATGTGAACTGGAGCAAAGGTGAAATAATCAGATGATTAGTAAACATGGTTATTTCACCTGCTCTCATCCAAGGTAATCCTGAAAATCTGGCCTGTTAGGGAGGTTGGAGGACACGTTTAGAAACTAGTGGCCTAGAGGCATTTTGACACTTAATTTAGCCCTTTTATTGCCAATGGCAGAAAATAAAACTTTGTGCTTAAAAACCAAAACAAAAAAATGTGAAAATTATATATATAAATATATATACAGTATATATACACAATTTAGAAAAAATAAATTTAGAAAAACAAAACATATAGACTTTGTTAAAACACATTTTAGACTTTGACACAGAGGCTAACAAGGAGAGAAGGGGAGCGGTCAAGACAAGCCATTGTTGACATTTAATTACTGTGACTGGCTGTCACAGTGATCACATGACCATGGGGCACTTAATTGGGCATCACTGGACTGCCTCACTCCTGAGGCATTTAGTGATAGCCCAGTGAGCCCGATACCAGCATGCATTCCAGAATGCCAGTCTTTCTAGGTTCCATTTTAAGTATAAAATCACTGTTACTGGCAGACAGAGACTGTATACACAGTAATAATCATATTTGACTGCACTGTTGCTGGATAGCCTCACATGCAGACATCCAGCAAATGCATGAGATACACAATGAATGCAGTGTGTATCTCATGTAGTGGAGGCACCCCACTGACAGGCATGCAAGACTTGCCCTACCCCAGAACAGGAAGTGGGTGACGTACAGGGTAGGGAGCCCGTCCTTAAGGGCTTTATGATAGACGATGTACCCTGTTCGTAGTTTTATTATATTTCTCTCTAAATGGCCACAGTAAATTAAGTAAGGTAAACAAATTTGAAATGTCTTTTCTAGCTCTGTTCACTTCCTGAGCATGCAAAACAATGCAAATTTTTCTAACAAAATGACAACTTTAAATGCTTGCATACAAATATTTGCAATGTGGTAAATACTTTCTGACGTATAAATAAAAAAACTTAATTTGATGCCCCTGTAGCTATGTGTTTAACCTCTATGCGAAGATGAAACATATAGGTATAGGCAAGCAACAGATCAATATAAAAATGCATAAGAGCAGCAGCAGCTTTATGTCCTGTTAAAGAGACACTGAACCCAAATTTTTTCTATCGTGATTCAGATAGAGCATTCAATTTTAAGCAACTTTCTAATTTACTCCTATTATAACATTCTTTTCATTCTCTTGGTGTCTTTATTTGAAATGTAAGAATGTAAGTTTAGATTTTTGGTGAACACACTGTGTTGTTCTTGCGGGTTTGGTGGGTAAATTCACCTACCAATAAACAAGTGCTTTCCATGGTTCTGAACCAAAAAAATAGCTTAGATGCCTTCTTTATCAAATAAAGAAAGCAAGAGAATGAAGAAAAATTGATAAAGAGTAAATTGGAAAGTTGTTTAAAATTGCATGTTTTATCGGAATCATGAAAGAAAAAATTTGGGTTCAGTGTCCCTTTAAGTAAACATTAAAAGGGATATGAAACCCTAAAATTTATTTTGTGATTTAGACAGACCATACCATTTTAAAAAAAATGTTTTCAGTTTTTTTTCTATTATCAGCTTTGCATCATTCTCATATTTTGTGTTAAAGAGATACCTAGGTAGCCATCTGAAGCACTACATAGCAGGAAATAATGCTGCCATCTAGTGCTCTTGCAAATGAATAACATTCTTGCAAAACTCCTGCCATATAGTGTCCCAGAAATGGTCCGGCTCCTAAGTATACGTCGCTGTTTTCAACACAGGAAAAATTGATAAAGTAAATTAGAAAGTTTAATATCACATGCTCTATCTGAATCATGAAAGAAAAACATAGGTTTCAGATCCCTTTCAATAAATATTACAATACAGGAGAACATACTCACTGACATAAAAAAATATATATCAGGACATTATGTGTAGAATTTCCAAAAAACGCACTGCTAGGAGGAGCACTGTATCAGCTAAAACGGATATAGACGGACTCATTTATGATACTTATAAACATATCTCTTTTCATCCTGGGACAGTAAACTGCTAATTCAGTTCATTGGGACTTCATTGTTTTTATTGGGACTTACAATAAGGTACACACAGGAGGATAAAAGTGATTTACAGCTGGCCCTACCTGCTTATCAGTATTTTTACAACTCCCTTCATGCTCATTACAAAATTTACTGGGAAATCAAAGAGAAGCTTCAGATACAAAAAGGCACTAACGGTCAGACCTTCCAACTGTCCCTATTTGACAGGGACAGTCCCTGATTCTGAGCTCTGACCCGCTTTCCCTCTGAAACAGGTCATATGTCTGCAGTTATAATCAATCACCCATTCAAGCCTTCAGAATTATTGTAATATATGCATTCATGGGTTAATGCAAAAGCAGTTTGTTTTTCACATATAAATACCGGTATTTACAAGATATTGTCCCCTGGGAATAGTTATATAACTGCTTGCCTACTGCTTAAAAACAGACAAATGCAGGACATTTCTAATTGACCTTTTCTTTAAAGTTAACTGATTTAGGCTGTATTTAAGGATATTGATCTGAGTCATTGGCATATATGTCTCTCAATGAGTTATAAGTAATTGTTTGATGAACTGTTTTAGAATTTAATTTGTGTATTAAATATTTATCAGAAATGCATATCTCTATTAAAATGAGATCATTTTAATTTCCCTAAGCCCCACCACAAACTACCCAGACACACCCACTGACCACCCAGACACACCCACAATACCACCCACTAACCACCCATGATCCCACCTCCAAAACTGCTCCACCCACAAAATGGTGACCGGCCACCTTTAACCTCCTGAGTCCCTGATACACAGCCACAAATTTGGGGAGATATGCACTAACCTTTGAAGGGGAGAAAAAAACCTAAAAGAAACATATTGCCATATCCTCTGGTTTACCTGAGAGTAGTCAATGTCTTGCTATTCCTGCTGCAGGGCTGTTTAAACCTACAGCACCACTGCCATTCTCCCCTCGTTAGCACTATCATCTTATTGGACGGTTGCAGGTGCTGGAATACAGTGAGTGTGGTGTGTGTGTGTGTGTGTGTGTAACAGATTAAAACACAGGACAATGATAAATCTCACTGCACATGGCCAGACCAATCACTGCACAGAGGTGTTTATAGGTATGGTAGAATAGGCTTGCATCAAACTCAGTGCCTTCCCAGTCACATTTTTATATATCCGTCTAGGGAAGAGAGAGTAATAAACATGTACACAAACTATGCCAAATCTGTCAGAGCTTGTTTTATTTTTTATTTCTAATACATAGAAAGAACAAATACAAAAGAAGAGAAAAATGTAGATTTTGGCATTTTCCATTTATATAATTATTTTACACTGAAAACTTTTAGGGCGTTAAAGGAATATTTAAAGCGCTCAGGCTTCAATGGTTGTCCTGTCAACTCTATGATATTAGGTACATGTTAAACGGGAGATATTTACAAAAATAAAATGACAAATTATAAAAGGGCAGAGGGTGTTGGCTGTAAGATGCCATCTGATGTAAAGTAGATGTATTTAGGTGGCCACATACAGGACAGGTGGGCACCTGAGCACAAAGGAAATAGAAAAGCACGTGAAGTAACAGAGAAATAAGTTCATGTAAGAAATATGATTTTTATGTGTGACAAAAAGAAAATCTTGTGGAGAGAGATAATTCACACATTAGTTGTGGTTAAGAAAAGTGCTGTAGATGGGAATGATGGGAAGTAACGAGAGGGGAGGGAGGCAGGCGGCCGTCAGTAAGGTATGGGTGTGGGCAAGTGGGCGAGCACCTGAAGACAAGGACAGTGATATACGAGGGTGCACTGTGTTCTACCATTCAGTGTAAAATGGGCTACCACTTAACATATACGGGTTACCCAATGAATAAAGAGATATGATATTCTGTTCTCCACTGAAAATGAATATGTACAGTAGCTTTAGTTTTGAATAACCTTATGGAAAAACAGTATCAGATTCAAGATTCAGATATACACACCCTTAATTGTTAGCTAATTTCTGTCACCTGAAACTGTGACAGAGCAATATAACAATAACCAGAAATCTATTCAGGAGCTAACATGAGCTCTGTGCATGGCACGTCAGCATCTGTAGATTCACAGAGGGTAGACTTTTTCTTTCACAATAATACAATGGCAAGAATCCTGGGTTTCTTTTTCTGCTTTTCAAGCTTTTGTACTTATTTATTGGTTGGTTTAATTCAGCAGATGTTGCTCATCTTGGGAGAGTAAAAAAAAAAAAAGAAGTAAAACAAACTTAGGTGTAATAATGCTTCTTAACATTTCAAGTGGCTAAAAGAAGGAAACACTTGAGCCAACAGTACTCTAATACACTAAAATGCTAAACCCTGAAGGGCGTGATCTAATACAGCAAATTGTCAGGGATGTTAAATATTTTGAACTATATTATAATTAAAAGTGATTTTGAAAAGAATTTGAACCTCTCTGTTTAGTAGGGAATGTTGAAGCAGTAAAACTGGAGCCTCTAAATTAAGTGGAAAAAGGTGCCTTGAGATGAGGTTCCTGGACATTACACTACATCCAGTCAAAATACAATACAGAATTAGTAATGTAATAGACAAAAAATTCTTCAACCAAGGCCATTTCTAGTAGTAGATTAGACCTAGGTGGAACATTCCATCCCATTATATGGTTAAGTTTAAAACACCTTTAAGGTAGTTCAAGAAACCAACCTAGATAGTGGTACAGAACCTTGTATAATAGTATGTTATAATACGCTAGGAGAACAAGATAATGTTGTTTTAATATCAAAATATATCATAATGTAAACTAGGAATAGGAACTTCAGGTATCATGAACTAAGCTGGTGATGGCCAACGTCCTAACACATGGAGGCCCCAGATCAATATTTTAGAAGCCTTAAGGAACACAGGGTAACCTGTGTCTGTTGTTCTCCTTTTCAGAGGGTTCTTGAGTTGTGGCCAACTCAAGAAGTCAACAAAAGCACACATTTGTTCTTTTTTTCTCCATGGGTCACAAAAACTAGTGCAGACATTTTGTAGGTGATTTTTTTTGTAATTAAAGCTGACCAATACATTTGTGAGGAAAGTGGAGTCTTGAAAGATGGTACTAAGGTCCTAATTATAGGTCATCTACTGTTGCCAGACCTTGTAATTAAACTTTCATGATTCAGACAGAGAATGCTATTTAAAAAAAACATTACAGTTTACATCATGTTCTCTTGGTATCCTTTGTTTAAAACCATACATAGGTAGACTCAGAAGTAGCTAGCTGCTGATTGGTGGCTGCACATATATGTCTCTTTTTATTGGCTCACCCAATTGGCCCCATGTACTACGTAGTGTAAGCTGCTCCAGTGCAAATATGTAAACTTTTGTGTAGTAACATTCTCAGTTTCACAAAATGCAACACAATTCCTTGATGGCCAAATAAACTTTTGGATTAAGCATGTGAACTAGAAATTTAAAAAGGACCATTAAATAAAGTATAATTGCACAATAAAAAGTCAGTGCAATACAATAGCATTTAGTCAAATGAGGTGTAGACTTTTTTCAAACATTTAAAGATCCATCTATTTCTCTGCTCCCTGTATAATATCAAAGCCATCAGCCAATCACAAAACAGATATGTATTTACTGTGAATTCTTGCACATGCTCGGTAGGCGCTGGTGCCTCAGAAAGTGTGCATACAACACGATTTTGCACATTTTGGTAAAGGAAATTAATTGGAAAGTTATTTACAATTGCCTGCTCTATCTGAATCATTAAAGTTTATTTTTTACTTTAGTGTTCCTTTAAATTATGTAGATTTTTTTTTACCACCACCAAGTATTTATTAAACTCAACTTGAGAATACAATTATTTTAAGACTGCTGTTAACGTCCAAACTGTCCAAGAAAAAAAACAAAAGTGCAACAAGCAAGCAATATATTCACTTGCATATAAATAATTATTGATTGAATCAAATATACTTCAATTGAGATTTTTAAGTTTTAGGTTCAACATCATTTTTACTTTGTAAATAAGATTGGTAATTAATGAGACAATATTACATTTTAAACTTCACATATTTGTATTATATAATAGCAGATATTGTTACTTTTTAATTACTTAAAATATTGTACTTCCTGTAAAGACTCAGGTTTCATTTTTATAGGATGTCTGAGGGAAACAACATGAAACAATGTGAAAAAAGTAGGAGAATCATGAAACTAAAGCTAATATAAGCTCTGGCTGTCTCCTCATATGCTGAGACCTCAAGGGACAGATGAGAAAAATAAAACATTATTTTAGCCAACTCTAAGCTAATCCAACCCTGTGAACTGCTAAACAACATAAATCTGCAGTATGACACATTAGTGACAGAGGTACACATGTCCTTAAAGGGACAGTAATGTCAAAATTAAAGTTTTTGAAAAGCTAAATTTATTTTTCACCCATTACCTTAATTAATAATCAATTTTGCGGTAAACAAATAAGTAAATATTGAAATCACGTGATTGTTGACATGATCATGTGATTTTAATAATGGGATCGGGTCAGAGGGAAGTGCCTATGACATTAGGCACGCCCTCCAGCCCGCAATCCAATTTAGAAAGCTCCAGAGGCTTCAGGATAGCCAAACGACTAGGAGGTTCCATGTCGTCCTAAGGGCGCTAAAGCCCAGCGCAATTAGGACGGCATGGAATGTCCTAACGGCGGGAAGGGGTTAAAGGGACACTAAACACTAGGTAAATTTTATGCACCTACCTCTAAATAGGGGCTATTTTGTATCCTAAGTATCTGAGGGAGAGTTGCTGCACATGTGATTTTACCTATGACTAGAGGGAGGCAGGAAATAACCTTAACTGTGCTTATAAAAAGCATTTAGGGTTTAATTTCTGTTTAACCCCTTATCAAATTTTTGTGGTGTTTGTGTTTAGCTGTAATTTTCCTCTTACTCATTTACTGTACCCACAAATATTATATACTGTTTTTCTCGCCATTAAATTGACTTTCTAAAGATTATTATTTTCATCATATAATATAATTTACTATAAAAAATGTATAAATATGATGAAAAAATGGAAAAAAAACAAATGTTTTCTAAATTTGACCCACAAAATCTGTTACACATCTACAACCACCAAAAAAACACCCATGCTAAATAGTTTCTAAATTTTGTCCTAAAGTTAGAAATACCCAATGTTTTCATGTTCTTTGCTTTATTTGCAAGTTATAGGGCAAAAAGTACAAGTAGCACTTTGCTATTTCCAAACCATTTCCCCCCCCAAAATTAGCAATTGTAACACTGATATCTATCAGGAATCCCTGAATATCCCTTGACATGTATATATATATATTTTTTAGTAGACAATCCAAAGTATTGATCTAGGCTCATTTTGGTATGTTTCATGCCACCATTTTACCGCCAAATGCGATCAAATAAAAAAACCGTTCACTTTTTCACAAACTTTAGGTTTCTTACTGAAATTATTTACAAATAGCTTGTGCAATTATGGCACAAATGGTTGTAAATGCTTCTCTGGGATCCGCTTTGTTCATAAATAGACATATATGGCTTTGGCATTGATTTTTGGCAATTAGAAGGCCGCCAAATTCTGCTGCGCACCACACTTGTATCATGCTCAGCAGTGAAGGGGTTAATTTTAACTTTAGTGTAGAAATAATCCTCCCACCTGACACATCCCACCCCCTGATCCCTCCCTGACCCCTCTCAAACAGCTCTCTTCGCTCCCCCACCTCACAATTGTCACCGCCATCTTAAGTACTAGCAGAGAGACTCCAGTACTAAAATAAAAGGCTTTTTAAAATAAAAAAAAAATGAATATATATTCTGCAGTGTAGGATCCCCCTTACCCCCATCATCCCTGATCCCCCCCTAACCCTCCCCCTCTACCTTTTTGCCACCATCTTGGGTACTGGCAGCTGTCTGCTAGTACCCAGTTTGCTAAATTTTAGGCTTTTATTTTTTTATTTTTTAGGCTTTCATTTTTTCAAAATCCCAATTTTTTTCTGTAGTGTAGCTGCCCCCCCTCAATACCCTACCACACTCCCCCCCAGATTGCTTTCCAAAAAACTTACCCCCCCTCTCCCTCCCTCCTTCCCTTTCATTAAAACTGTTCCATAGTGTAGCAGTCCCGCGCACTCCCTCCCCTAATGCGCGCTCCTGGACCTCTCTTCCACCCTCACATAAAATGCTCCAGCCATGGGCCGCCCACTTGCCTCCCTACTATCTCTCCCACGCCACCAACGATCAGCACCATCGCTGGCTGATGTAGAAAGGACCACAGTGTGGCTCTCTGCATGGGTTGCTTAAAAAAGGGTATTTCAGGATGCTTCAATATCGAGGCACCACTGTAATACCCTGAAAGCGGCTTGAAGCAATCGCGATGGCTTCCAGTGTTTGAAACCCCTGAGGACGTGCAAGACATGTCCTTGGTCGTTAACAACCGTTTTTTGTAGGACGTACCTGGCACGTCTTTGGTCGTTAAGGAGTTAAAGGGATAGAATGATCAAAAAAAGACAAGTACATGGGTGCATTTAAATGTGAATAAGAAGCATTTTTGCAATATACTTCCATTAGTAAAAATTCTTCTAGTAAAAATTATTACAGTTTTTCTGTGACATATGCACATATCCTGTGAGAGCCTGTGCACCAGTATTTAAACACCGCACCTTCTCATAGAGTCAGCAGTGGCTCGTATTACGCAAATAATGTCATCAGAAGCAATACACACTACAGCCAGCTCTCTGAGAAGGTGTGGTGTTTAACTGGTGCATGGGCCCTTACAGGATATGTGCGTATGCTACAGAATAACAGCAATGACTTTTACTAGAAGCATTTTGGCGGCAAAAATGCTTCCATTTAACATTGAAATGCACCTATGCATATTCCAATTTTGATCTTTCAATCCTTTTAAGTAAAAAGCACTGTAAGTGTATACATATTAGTCTTACTAATAACTAGCTCCCAGTAGTGCATTGCGGCTCCTGAACTTACCTAGGTATTCTTTTCAACAAAGGATACCAAGAAAATAAAGCAAATTAAAAAAAATAGAAGTAAATTGAAAAGTTGTTTAAAATCACATGCTCTGTCTGAATCATTAAAGGAAAATTGTATTCCGTGTCCCTTTAAGGTTATTGCAATAGTGTAATAAGAAAAACATAATTTATGTAAGAACTTACCTGATAAATTCATTTCTTTCATATTAGCAAGAGTCCATGAGCTAGTGACGTATGGGATATACATTCCTACCAGGAGGGGCAAAGTTTCCCAAACCTTAAAATGCCTATAAATACACCCCTCACCACACCCACAATTCAGTTTAACGAATAGCCAAGAAGTGGGGTGATAAGAAAAAAGTGCGAAAGCATATAAAATAAGGAATTGGAATAATTGTGCTTTATACAAAAAAATCAAAACCACCACAAAAAGGGGCGGGCCTCATGGACTCTTGCTAATATGAAAGAAATGAATTTATCAGGTAAGTTCTTACATAAATTATGTTTTCTTTCATGTAATTAGCAAGAGTCCATGAGCTAGTGACGTATGGGATAATGATTACCCAAGATGTGGATCTTTCCACGCAAGAGTCACTAGAGAGGGAGGGATAAAATAAAGACAGCCAATTCCTGCTGAAAATAATCCACACCCAGAATAAAATTTTAATGAAAAAACATAAGCAGAAGATTCAAACTGAAAACACTGCCTGAAGTACGTTTCTACCAAAAACTGCTTCAAAAGAAGAAAACACAACAAAATGGTAGAATTTAGTAAAATTATGCAAAGAGGACCAAGTTGCTGCTTTGCAAATCTGATCAACCGAAGCTTCATTCCTAAACGCCCAGGAAGTAGAAACTGACCTAGTAGAATGAGCTGTAATCCTTTGAGGCGGAGTGTTACCCGACTCAACATAGGCATGATGAAATAAAGATTTCAACCAAGATGCCAAAGAAATGGCAGAAGCTTTCTGGCCTTTTCTAGAACCGGAAAAGATGACAAATAGACTAGAAGTCTTTCGGAAAGACTTAGTAGCTTCAACATAATATTACAAAGCTCTAACAGCATCCAAAGAATGCAATGATTTCTCCTTAGAATTCATAGGATCAGGACATAATGAAGGAACCATAATTTCTCTACTAATGTTGTTAGAATTCACAACCTTAGGTAAAAAATTCAAAAGAAGTTCGCAGCACCGCCTTATCCTGATGCAAAATCAGAAAAGGAGACTCACAAAAAAGAGTAGATAATTCAGAGACTCTTCTGGCAGAAGAGATGGCCAAAAGAAACAAAACTTTCCAAGAAAGTAATATAATGACCAAAGAATGCATGGGTTCAAAAGGAAGAGCTTGAAGAGCCCCCAGAACCAAATTCAAACTCCAAGGAGGAGAAATTGACTTAATGACAGGTTTTATACGAACCAAAGGTTGTACAAAACAATAAATATCAGGAAGATTAGCAAACCTTCTGTGAAAAAGAACAGAAAGAGCAGAGATTTGTCTTTCAAGGAACTTGCGGACAAACCTTTATCTAAACCATCCTGAAGAAACTGTAAAATTCTCGGTATTCAAAAAGAATGCCAAGAAAAAAAGATGAGAAAGACACTAAGAAATATAAGTCTTCCAGACTCTATAATATATCTCTCTAGATACAGATTTACGAGCCTGTCACATAGTATCAATCACAGAGTCAGAGAAACCTCTTTGACCAAGAATCAAGTGTTCAAACTCCATACCTTAAAATTAAGGTTTTGAGACAGAAAGACTGGTCTTAACGGAAGAGTCCACGGTTGGCAAGAGGCCATCCGGACAAGATCCGCATACCAAAACCTGTGAGGCCATGCTGGAGCTACCAGCAGAACAAACAAGCATTCCTTTAGAATATTGGAGAATACCCTTGGAAGAAGAACTAGAGGCGGAAAGATATAGGCAGGATGACACTTGTAAGGAAGAAATAATGCATCCACTGCCTCCGCCCGAGGATCCCGGGATCCGGACAGATACCAGGGAAGTTTCTTGTTTAGATGAGAAGCCATCAGATCTATTTCTGGGAGTTCCCACATTTGAACAATCTGAGGAAATACCTCTGGGTGAAGAGACCATTCGCCCAGGTGCAACGTTTGGCGACTGAGATAATCCGCTTTCCAATTGTCCATACCTGGGATATGAACCGCAGAGATTAGACAGGAGCTGGATTCCGCCCAAACCAAAATTCGAGATACTTCTTTCATAACCAGAGGACTGTGAGTCCCTCCTTGATGATTGATGTATGCCACAGTTGTGACATTGTCTATCTGAAAACAAATGAACAACTCTCTCTTCAGAAGAGGCCAAGACTGAAAAGCTCTGAAAATTGCACGGAGTTCCAAAATACTGATCGGAAATCTCACCTCCTGAGATTCCCAAACCCCTTGTGCCGTCAGATACCCCCACACAGCTCCCCAACCTGTAAGACTTGCATCTGTTGAGATTATAGTCCAGGTCGGAAGAACAAGAAGCCCCCTGAACTAAACGATGGTGATCTGTCCACCATGTCAGAGAGTGTCGTATAATCGGTTTAAAGATATTAATTGAGATATCTTTGAGTAATCCCTGCACCATTGGTTCAGCATACAGAGCTGAAGAGGTCGCATGTGAAAACGAGCAGAGGAGATCGCATCTGATGCGGCAGTCCTAAGACCTAAAATTTCCATGCATAAGGCTACCAAAGGGAATGATTGTGACTGAAGGTTTTGACAAGCTGATATCAATGTTAAACTTCTCTTGTCTGACAAGGACAGAGTCATAGACACTGAATCTATCTAGAAACCTAAAAAGGTTACCCTTGTCTGAGGAATCAATGAACTGATTAGTAAATTGAACCTCCAACCATGAACTTGAAGAAACAACACAAGTCGATACGTATGAGATTCTTCGAAAATGAGAAGACTGAGCAAATACCAAGATATCGTCCAAATAAGGAAATACCAAAACCCTGTTCTCTGATTACAGAAAGAAGGGCACCGAGAACCTTTGAAAAAAATTCTTGGAACTGAGGCTAGGCCAAACGGTAGAGCCAAAAAAACTGGTAATGCTTGTCTAAAAAGAGAATCTCAGACACTAAAAGTGATCTGGATGAATCGGAATATGCAGATACACATCCTGTAAATCTATTGTAGACATATAATGCCCTTGCTAAACAAAAAACAGGATAGTCCTACAGTAACCATCTTGAATGTTGGTATCCTTACATAACGATTCAATATTGATAGATCCGGAACTGGTCTGAAGGAATTGACCTTCTTGGTACAATGAAGAGATAAAATAAAACCCCAGCCCCTGTTCCAGAACTGGAACTGGCATAATTACTCCAACCAACTCTAGATCTGAAACACATTTCAGAAATGCTGAGCCTTTGCTGTGTTAACTGGGACACGGGAAAGAAAAAAATCTCTTAGCAGGAGGCCTTAACTGAAGCCAATTCTGTACCTTTCTGAAACAATGTTCTGAAACCAGAGATTGAGAACGGAATTGATCCAAATTTCTTTGAAGAAAACGTAATCTGCCCCATACCAGCTGAGCTGGAATAAGGGCCGCACCTTCATGGGTACTTAGGAGCTGGCTATAGATTTCTATAAGGCTTGGATATATTCCAAACTGGAAATAGTTTCCAAACTGATACCGCTCCTGAGGATGAAGGATCAGGCTTTTGTTCCTTGTTGTGAGGAAAGGAACAAAAAAGATTATTAGACCTAAATTTACCTTAGATTTTTTATCCTTTGGTAAAAAAGTTCCCTTCCTTCCAGAAACAATTGAAATAATAATTTAATACCCTGGAAAGAAAGGGAAAGCAAAGTTGACTTAGAAGACATATCAGCATTCCAAGTTTAATCCATAAAGCTTTTCTAGCTAAAATAGCTAGAGACATATACCTGACATCAACTCTAATGATATCAAAAGATGGTATCACCAATAAAATTATTAGCATGTTATAGAATAATAATAATGCTATAAAATTATGATCTGTTACTTGTTGCGCTAAAGCTTCTAACCAAAAAGTTGAAGCTGCAGCAACATCCGCTAAAAATATAGCAGGTCTAAGAAGATTACCTGAACATAAGTAAGCTTTTCTTAGAAAGGATTCAATTTCCCTTAAATAAAGTACTATCTGCCGTAGGAATAGTAGTACATTTAGCAGGAGTAGAGACAGCCCCATAACCTTAGGGATTTTGTCCCAAAAAAACTCTAATCTGTCAGATGGCACAGGATATAATTGCTTAAACGTTTAGAAGGAGTAAAAGAATTACCCAAATTATTCCATTCCCTGGAAATTACTTCAGAAATAGCATCAGGGAGATTAAACACTTCTGGAATAACTACAGGAGATTTAAAAACCTTATTTAAACGTTTAGATTTAGTATCAAGAGGACCAGAATCCTCTATTTCTAATGCAATTAATACTTCTTTAAATAAAGAACGAATAAATTCCATCTTGAACAAATACAAAGATTTATCAGTATCAGAATGATGATGTTCATTTAAAAATTCATCTGAAAAAAGAGAAGTTTTAAAAGACTTTTATGTAAACTAGAAGGAGAAATAACAGACATAGCCTTCTTAATGGATTTAAAAAAAATAAAATCTCTTATGTTTATCAGGAACACTCTGAAAATTAGATGTTGACGGAACAGCAACAGGTAATGTAACAGTACTAAAGGAAATTTTATCTGCATTAATAAGTTAGTCATGACATGCAATACAAACAACAGCTGGAGAAACAGATACCAAAAATTATAACAGATACACTTAGCTTGGTAGCTCCAGCACTAGACAGCGATTTTCCTGTAGTATCTTCTGACTCAGATGCAACGTGAGACATCTTGCAATATGTAAGACAAAAAAACAACATATAAAGCAAAATTGATCAAATTCCTTAAATGACAGTTTCAGGAATGGGAAAAAATGCCAAAGAACAAGCTTCTAGCAACCAGAAGCAATGAAAAAATGAGACTAAAATAATGTGGAGACAAAAGCGACGCCCATATTTTTTAGCGCCAAATCAGACGCCCACATTATTTGGCGCCTAAAATGCTTTTGGCGCCAAAAATGACGCCACATCCGGAACGCCGACATTTTTGGCGCAAAATAACGTCAAAAAATGACGCAACTTCCGGCGACACGTATGACGCCGGAAACGGAAAATAATTTTTGCGCCAAAAAAGTCCGCGCCAAGAATGACGCAATAAAATGAAGCATTTTCAGCCCCCGCGAGCCTAACAGCCCACAGGGAAAAAAGAGTCAAATTTTTGAAGGTAAGAAAAAATGATTAATTCAAATGCATTATCCCAAATATGAAACTGACTGTCTGAAAATAAGGAATGTTGAACATTCTGAGTCAAGGCAAATAAATGTTTGAATACATATATTTAGAACTTTATAAACAAAGTGCCCAACCATAGCTTAGAGTGTCACAGAAAATAAGATTTACTTACCCCAGGACACTCATCTACATGTTGTAGAAAGCCAAACCAGTACTGAAACGAGAATCAGCAGAGGTAATGGTATATATATATAAGAGTATATCGTCGATCTGAAAAGGGAGGTAAGAGATGAATCTCTACGACCGATAACAGAGAACCTATGAAATAGACCCCGTAGAAGGAGATCACCGCATTCAAATAGGCAATACTCTCCTCACATCCCTCTGACATTCACTGCACGCTGAGAGGAAAACCGGGCTCCAACCTGCTGCGGAGCGCATATCAACGTAGAATCTAGCACAAACTTACTTCACCACCTCCATCGGAGGCAAAGTTTGTAAAACTGAATTGTGGGTGTGGTGAGGGGTGTATTTATAGGCATTTTGAGGTTTGGGAAACTTTGCCCCTCCTGGTAGGAATGTATATCCCATACGTCACTAGCTCATGGACTCTTGCTAATTACATGAAAGAAATCTATTTCATATTTTTTTTTTAAGTAAGAGATGTTTACATTTGATGTAAAACTAACAGGAAGATTAAGTACAAATATGTCCCAGATAAAAAAGTTGGTTTACTCAATACAAGAATATCCATTAAAAAAAATGCAACAAAATAGTGTAATAAATTTTGAAACATTTACTTTAAGAGGCTGATGATCCAAAACTCTTCAACACGGAGAGAAATCTCAAAACATTTTGTGGGGCTATTGTGAGCATTGTATTGTAATGTATGTGTCTCTTCTTCATATCCAGTGCTTGCATAGTTAGATAAATGGCTATAAAAATTATTTGAGAGACCTGGTGTTCTGCCAAAAACTCCAAGTAATCGAAAGCTCCAATTACGTCACTTCCGGTGACTCTCCCATTTTCACTATTTGTTTTTGCCTCTCTTAGGGGGCGCCCCGCCGATCCTCTGGCATCCACCCCAAGTGAACCTTGGGGAATGAGGTTTACATGGGAGGAATTTGTCTCCCCTTGAACCCTCCATGCGGAGGCAAAAATAGATAGTGAAGATAGGCGGTAATGCTGAATTACAGTGCCCATCTGATTGGCCCGTGTCTCCTTGAGGGACAGGATGCACAACCAATCAGATGAATGGTTCGGGTGTAATTGGAGATTTTGACAACTTGGAGTTTTCCACAAGATACCGGCAGTATTTACAAAACGTCTTTAATAATCTTGCCAGAGTGGAGAGCTTTATTGAGCCCTTAGAGAGACCAAAAAAATGTTTGAGTATTCAGTCCCTTTAAATGCACATTGTAGTTATAAAAATGGCAAGCTCTAATTCATTAGAGCATTTAAAGGGACAGTATACTATAAAATTGTTTCTCCCTTAATGTGCTTCCAATTACTTTTTTTAACAGCTACAGAAAATACAATGTATGAGATTTTGTGTTTTGAATCCACAACCTAATAAAATGGGTTGAGCTTGTAGGTTTAATCAGATCTCATTACTTTATCACATTGTGTACATATACCTGCTTCTTTATCTTATATCTGTCCATAAACCAATCACCAATACTTGGAGAGAACAATGGAAAATTAACATTTTATTACCTTATCTCTTCTATACCCCACTGAAGTGAAATTTCTTCTACTTGCTGTGTTTACACAGCTTGGCCTTAAGGCCAAAAACTTTCAGGATAGGTGGGGATACCACAGGCTAAATCAACTATTTCAAATGCCAATATAAGGGTAATGGAAATACTTGTAAACAATTTAATACACTCCAGCAGGTAAAGTGGATTGTTGGGAACAAATTAAAGGGGAGAAAAATTTTGAGTAAACTGTCCCTTTAAGTTTTCCACCACTTTATGGAAATCTATGTGTTTAACTCCTACAAAAGGAGTTAAACACATAGGTGAAGTCCTGCTCAGGCATTGCAGCTACTGAGCTGAACACAGCCTGTGACTTGCAGGGTCGTTTAGCTGCTGCTGCTGATTGGCTCACTGGCTGTTTCCTGCTCAAGACCAACAGATTCCTATGTGCTTTAATAATATCTATGAGCTTAAATCATGGGGGGGGGGGGTTAAACACATAGCACCCTAAAATCAGTACTGGAAAAATGATTCTAAAAAATTAAAGCATGTCATTTTGCCACTACAATATACCTTTAAGCTTTTTGTGTTTTTTATCCACTGCAGTATACAACCATTCTCAGACGTCTATACAACTTTATAAGAAGTCTATAGCTATCTAATTAATGCACAGTAGTAGCTATAATTCTGGAGTTAGACTATCATTGACTTCCACTACAGATTGCTGGAATTAGAGTGAAATGTTGCTGTACTATGTTGCTTCCTGCTCACACCTGAAGTAGAATATACATTTTGAACTGAAGCCTTTCATGTCAAAATAATATTAATAATTGGGTGATTTTACCTGTATTAAAGTACAATCACAAAATTTGCTAGGACATATTGCCACTTAGCATAACATACATTAAGCTCTTTGTACCTAAGTGGGATGCAGACATTATAAACTGGAGACAAAAAAGCTTTCTAGCCTCTGGTTATATCTTGACTTTGTTCAATAAATATAAGTGCACTTAGACATAGCAGGATGTAGTCATCAAATGATGCTACTTCATGCAGTCAAGACAAACCTATAATGATTTCACTCACTGTATTTCCTGTATTGATTTTTGCATGAGTCCTATTCATACATGTTCTACACAATACATCACTGATACTGTAAGTATTTAGGAGGTTAACATCAGCTTTTGTTGGCAGTATCTTACTTATTGTTTATTACTAGACATGTGCGATTCGTTTCAGATCGATTCGGAAATTCGGCCGAATTTCTTAAATTCGGATCGATTCGAATTTCCAAATCGAAATAGTGCCGAATCTACCGAATAAATCCGAATTAGTTTGGATGGCCATGGATTACACTAGTATTGTACAGTATATTAGGTTATATCACTCTGCTATGGGTTATACCTAATATACAGTACATAATACTAGTCTAATACACAGCACATCCCACCTAACACATACCAAAATTCCGAATTTCTGAATCGAACCGAATCCAGCCGAATTTATTCGAATTGAATGAATCTGAAACGAATCCGAAAAGAATTCATTCAAATTTTTCCGAATTCGAATCGATCCGAACCAAAATTTAAAAAAAAACATAATTTATGCTTACCTGATAAATGTATTTCTCTTGTGGTGTATCCAGTCCACGGATCATCC
Source organism: Bombina bombina (assembly GCF_027579735.1). Taxonomy (NCBI): domain Eukaryota; kingdom Metazoa; phylum Chordata; class Amphibia; order Anura; family Bombinatoridae; genus Bombina; species Bombina bombina. The sequence continues at coordinate 704,177,029 of NC_069502.1, read as the reverse complement.
ATTACTTGTGGGATATTCTCCTTCCCAACAGGAAGCTGCAAGAGGATCACCCACAGCAGAGCTGTCTATATAGCTCCTCCCCTAACTGCCACTACCAGTCATTCGACCGAAGACAAGCAAGAGAAAGGAGAAACTATAGGGTGCAGTGGTGACTGTAGTTTAAAAATAAAAAACACCTGCCTTAATATGACAGGGCGGGCCGTGGACTGGATACACCACAAGAGAAATAAATTTATCAGGTAAGCATAAATTATGTTTTCTCTTGTAAGGTGTATCCAGTCCACGGATCATCCATCACTTGTGGGATACCAATACCAAAGCTATAGGACACGGATGAAGGGAGGGACAAGGCAGGCGCTTAAACGGAAGGCACCACTGCCTGCAAGACCTTTCTCCCAAAAATAGCCTCCGAAGAAGCAAAAGTATCAAATTTTAAAAACCCATGTGGAAGCTACCGCTCTAGTAGAATGAGCTGTAATCCTTTCAGGAGGCTGCTGGCCAGCAGTCTCATAAGCTAAGCGTATTATACTCCTTAGCCAAAAGAAAGAGAGGTTGCCGAAGCCTTTTGGCCTCTCCTCTGTCTAGAGTAGACAACAAAAAATGCAGATGTTTGACGAAAATCTTTAGTAGCTTGTAAATAAAACTTTAAAGCACGAACCACGTCAAGATTGTGTAAAAGATGTTCCTTCTTTGAAGAAGGATTAGGACACAGTGACGGTACAACAATCTCCTGATTGATATTTTTATTAGATACCACCTTAGGTAAAAAAAAACAGGTTTGGTACGTAACACTACCTTATCTGCATGAAAAATGAGATAAGGGGAATCACATTGTAAATCAGATAACTCCGAAACTCTTCGAGCCGAGAAGATAGCTACTAAAAACAGAACCTTCCAGGATAAGAGCTTAATATCTATGGAATGCAAAGGTTCAAACGGAACCCCTTGAAGAACCTTAAGAACTAAATTTAAACTCCAAGGCGGAGCAACAGGTTTAAACACAGGCTTGATTCTGACTAAAGCCTGAAAAACGCCTGCACATCTGGAACCTCAGCCAGACATTTGTGCAAAAGAATAGACAGAGCAGAAATCTGTCCTTTTAAGGAACTAGCTGACAAACCCTTCTCTAATCCTTCTTGGAGAAAAGATAATATCCTAGGAATCCTGACCTTACTCCATGAGTAACCCTTGGATTCACACCAATGAAGATATTTACACCATATCTTATGATAGATTTTCCTGGTGACAGGCTTTCGCGCCTGTATTAAGGTATCAATGACCGACTCGGAGGAACCACGCTTTGATAAAATCAAGCGTTCAATCTCCAAGCAGTCAGCCGCAGAGAAATTAGATTTGGATGATGGAAAGGACCCTGAAGTAGAAGGTCCTGCCTCAGAGGCAGAGTCCATGGTGGAAAGGATGACATGTCCACCAGATCTGCATACCAAGTCCTGCGTGGCCACGCAGGTGCTATCAAAATTACCAATGCTCTCTCCTGTTTGATCTTGGCAATCAGGCGAAGGAGCAGAGGAAACGGTGGAAACACATAAGCCAGGTTGAAGGACCAAGGCGCTGCTAGAGCATCTATCAGCGCTGCCTTGGGATCCCTGGACCTGGATCCGTAACAAGGAAGCTTGGCGTTCTGGCGAGATGCCATGAGATCCAGTTCTGGTTTGCCCCAACGTTGAATCAACTGTGCAAACACCTCCGGATGGAGCTCCCACTCCCCCGGATGAAAAGTCTGATGACTTAGAAAATCTGCTACCAGTTCTCTACTCCTGGGATATGGATAGCTGATAGATGGCAAGAGTGAATCTCTGCCCATTGAATTATCTTTGAAACCTCCAACATCGCTAGGGAACTCCTTGTTCCCCCTTGATAGTTGATGTAAGCTACAGTCGTGATGTTGTCCGACTGAAATCTGATGAACCTCACTGCCGCTAGCTGAGGCCAAGCCTGAAGAGCATTGAATATCGCTCTTAGTTCCAGAATGTTTATTGGAAGGAGTGCCTCTTGATCCAGATTTAGTAGAGGGGACAAATCTGTGTAATCCCCATTCCACTGACTGAGCATGCAGAGTTGCAGCGGTCTGAGATGTAGGCAGGCAAACGGAACTATGTCCATTGCCGCTACCATTAAGCCGATTACTTCCATACACTGAGCCACCGAAGGGCGAGAAGTATAATAAAGAACACGGCAGGAATTTAGAAGTTTTGACAACCTGCCCTCTGTCAGGTAAATCCTCATTTCTACAGAATCTATCAGAGTTCCCAGGAATGAAACTCTTGTGAGAGGGGATAGAGAACTCTTCTTTTCGTTCACTTTCCACCCATGAGACCTCAGGAATGCCAGAACAATGTCCGTATGGGACTTGGCAATTTGGAAATTCGACGCCTGTATCAGAATGTCCTCTATGTAAGGGGCTACTGCTATGCCCCGCGGCCTTAGGACCGCCAGAAGTGACCCCAGAACCTTCGTAAAGATTCTTGCTGCCGTAGCTAACCCAAAGGGAAGAGCCACAAACTGGTAATGCCTGTCTAGGAAGGCGAACCTGAGAAACCGATGATGATCTTTGTGTATCGGAATGTGAAGATAAGCATCCTTTAAGTCCACGGTAGTCATGTATTGACCCTCCTGGATCATAGGTAGGATGGTTCGAATAGTCTCTATCTTGAAAGATGGGACCATGAGAAATTTGTTTAGGATCTTGAGATCTAAGATTGGTCTGAAGGTTCCCTCTTTCTTGGGAACCACAAAGAGATTTGAATAGAAGCATTGCCCCTGTTCCTCCTTTGGAACTGGGTGGATCACTCCCATAACTAGGAGGTCTTGAACACAATGTAAGAATGCCTCTCTCTTTATCTGGTCTGCAGATAATTGTGAGAGGTGAAATCTTCCTTTTGGGAAGAAGCTTTGAAGTCCAGAAGATATCCCTGGGACACAATTTCCAACACCCAGGGATCCTGGACATCTCTTGCCCAAGCCTGAGCGAAGAGAGAAAGTCTGCCCCCTACTAGATCCGTTACCGGATCGGGGGCTGATCTTTCATGCTGTCTTAGAGGACGCAGCAGGCTTCTTGACCTGCTAACCTTTGTTCCAGGCCTGGTTAGGTCTCCAGACCGGCTTGGACTGGGCAAAATTTCCCTCTTGTTTTGCATTAGAGGGAGTTGATGCCGTGCTCGTCTTAAAGTTTCGAAAGGCACGAAAATTAGTTTGTTTGGTCCTTAATTTATTAGACCTATCCTGAGAAAGGGCATGACCTTTTCCTCCAGTAATATCAAAAATGATCTCCTTCAGTCCAGGCCCGAATAGGGTCTTCCCCTTGCTTAGACTTTGAAGTAACGTCAGCTGACCAAGATTTAAGCCATAGCGCCTTACGCGCCTGTATAGCAAAACCTGAGTTCTTAGCCGTTAGTTTGGTTAAATGAACAACGGCATCAGAAGCAAATGAATTGGCTAGCTTAAGCGCTTTAAGCTTGTCAAGTATATCATCCAATGGAGTTTCTACCTGTAAGGCCTCTTCTAGAGACTCAAACCAGAAGGCCACAGCAGCAGTGACCGGGGCAATGCATGCAAGAGGCTGGAGAATAAAACCTTGTTGAATAAACATTTTCTTAAGGTAACCCTCTAACTTTTTATCCATTGGATCTAGGAAAGCACAACTGTCCTCGACGGGAATAGTTGTACGCTTAGCTAGGGTAGAAACTGCTCCCTCCACCTTAGGGACCGTTTGCCATAAGTCCCGTGTAGCGGTATCTATTGGAAACATTTTCTTAAAAATAGGAGGGGGAGAGAATGGTATACCTGGTCTATCCCATTCCTTAGAAATAATTTCTGAAAACCTTTTAGGTATTGGAAAAACATCAGTGTAAACAGGCACTGCATAGTATTTATCCAATCTACACAATTTCTCTGGCACTATAATGGTGTCACAGTCATCCAGAGTAGCTAAAACCTCCCTGAGCAACACGCGGAGGTGTTCAAGCTTAAATTTAAATGTAGACATATCAGAATCAGGTTGAAGCATCTTCCCTGAGTCAGAAAAATCACCCACAGAAAGAAGCTCTCCTGCCTCAGCTTCTGCATATTGTGAGGGGATATCAGACATAGCTACTAAAGTGTCAGAAAGCTCTGTATTTTTTCTAGTCCCAGAGCTGTCTCGCTTTCCTTGTAACCCTGGTAGTTTGGACAATACCGCTGTATAGGGTATGATCCATAACTGTCGCCATGTCTTGTAAAGTAAACGCCATGGGCGTGCTAGATATACTTGGCGCCACTTGAGCGGGAGTCCCTTGAGCAGGAGTCAAAGGTTCTGACACGTGGGGCGAGTTAGTCGGCATAACTTCCCCCTTGTCAGTTTCCTCTGGTGATAAATCTTTTAAAGACAGAATATGATGTTTATAACAAAGTGAAATCAGTACATTTGGTACACATTCTAAGAGGGGGTTCCACAATGGCTTCTAAACATAATGAACAAGGAGTTTCCTCTATGTCAGACATGTTTAAACAGACTAGCAATGAGACCAGCAAGCTTGGAAAACACTTTGATAAATGTAAACAAGCAAAAAATAAAAACGGTACTGTGGCTTTAAGAGAAACAAATTTTGTCAGAAATTGAAAAACAGTGATAAAAAGCAGTAAATCTTACGAAATTTTTACAGTGTGTATAATAGACTAACAGAGCATTGCACCCACTTGCAAATGGATGATTAACCCCTTAGTTTCAAAACCGGATCAAAAAAACCATATAAACGTTTTTTAACAGTCACAACAAACTGCCACACTCTGCTGTGGCCCTACCTGCACATACAATGACTTTTGAAGGCACAAAAACCCTTTGTAGAGGCCCTAAGTGTTCAGGGGACTGCTTCAGGGAAGCTGGAAGTCTCAAGCTGCAAAAACTACTGCACGATTTAGGCCTGAAATTAGGCCCCTCCCAACCTGTACTCACAGTGAGAGGGCCATAAAAAAACTATCCCTAGGCAAAATCTAGCCAGCCATGTGGAAAAAACTGGGCCCCAATAAAGTTTTATCACCAATATGTAGAAAAAAACGTTATCTTATTTTCAGTAATGTGAGAAAGTAATAAGAATATTAACTTTTACAGCAAGCATGATACTAGTCGTTATTAAATCACTGTAATCAGGCTTACCTTAAATAAATCCGGTATGAACAGCATTTTCTAGCATATTCATTTCTCTAGAAAAATTTAAACTGCACATACCTCATAGCAGGAGACCCTGAACGCCATTCCCCCAGCTGAAGTTACCTCATCTCTTCAGTTATGTGTGAGAACAGCAATGGATCTTAGTTACAACCTGCTAAGATCATCAAAAACCACAGGCAGACTCTTCTTCAACTTTCTTCCTGAGGCTAAAACAGTACAACTCCAGTACCATTTGAAAATAATAAACTTTTGATTGAAGATAAATTCACCACATCTCTCTAGCTACTTCCTATCGTGTCGAGAGCTGCAAGAGAATGACTGGTAGTGGCAGTTAGGGGAGGAGCTATATAGACAGCTCTGCTGTGGGTGATCCTCTTGCAGCTTCCTGTTGGGAAGGAGAATATCCCACAAGTAATGGATGATCCGTGGACTGGATACACCTTACAAGAGAAATCCGAATTGATCCAAAACAAATTTTTCGATCATGCACAAGTCTATTTATTACTAGGTTTACATATTCATGGGCAAATTTACATCTCGATTTACCATGACACCAAAATTATGTGAGGTTGAGTTTTCTCTAAAAAAATACCATGTAAATAAAAGCATCTTATGATCCCATATCTGCTATCTATGGGATCTCAAAGCCTTTCTTTTAAATAACTATCTTTACCCCTTGTTATTCTTCTGTATACACTAAATACATAACAAAAAGGATACAAATTTACCAAGATTGTACCTGTTTAATAATATAGGTTTTAATATATATTTAGAAAGTAGTGTTTATTGGATGACAGCCCTTCCTTCCAATTCTCATTGGATAATTGGTACTCCCAGTTTATGCTCATTGGTTGATGACTTCTTGCTAATTCTCACTAAGGAATAGTAGTAAGCTGCTGGTGAGCCTGTGCGTGCAGCAAGTACTCTGCTTGATCACTCAGAGCAGGTCTAGGCAGGAACTCCTTTCTGCAACTTCTCTGAGTGATAGATGTTTAAACTGCCACAAATCAGAAGAAAAACACTTACAAACAGCTCCTCCACACTAGGTAAGAAGCTGTGCCGATTTCTTGTAAAAGAGGGGGGATTAATTGGCTACTACTGTAGATAATGTATTGTTTGCATCTTTGCATTGTTTAGTCTGAAAGTAATCTTTTTATTTTAGCACTCGGTATCATTTGCAGCTTACTGACTTTAGCATAAGTTTTAAACACCATTTCCTACACACAGAGCAAAAATATGAAACTTGCTGTCAGCCTAAACAATACAAAAATTAAATTTGCCCCAACAGCTCACCCAGTCCAGTGATGTGCATAACCACACAGTAAAATCAGCTGCACTGAGTGGCTGCACTGAGTGTTTGCTGTGTCTCTCCTTCTGTTTATAGTAATTTGACACACTGCAGCCTAGCTCCCCTCTGCCTTCAGTGTCATTAGGAGTCCAGGATAACTTAGGAAGCATTGCTGCTGGCTATTAGGACATTGGATCTAAAGTAGTTTTATGTCACTTCAGTTCAGTGTGTCTTTAAGCACTCAGCTGAGCCCTGCAATAGTGTAATATATAGAGAAGTGATTATATATAAGAGCTGGACAGTCAAAAAGAATTGATAAGGAGATGGTTTAAGTTTTATTATAACTAGTGCAAGAATGCTTCTATTTTAATGACTATTCATTGTAAAAGTGTAAATATTTGTGCACATTTATTATTTGTTTAAATTAGACACTTTAATACATCTTGACTAGTGATGCAGACCGTTTTCTCTTTACTGGCACAAATTCTAAAGTAAATAAATTCTTTTTATTCTTTAACATTTTTAAAGTCTGTTTTTGCATATTGCTTTACTTCATATTGTGGAGTTCTAAAATCATAACTATGATGTCTCACTGTGATGTCACTGAATATGATAAATTACAGCAAATTATGAAATTCAAAGTTGGCAAGGTTGCGCTTTCTATGGTTGGGTTGTCTGTATTTGCAATACTGTTCCGTCTAGGAAGCATTACCTCTAATTAAAATAGTATACATAATTTTTTTTTTGTATTGCTGTCTAGCTACTAACTAGACAACCGTATAAAATGTTGCCTCTTGTGCCCAACATTGCGTGCGTGTGTGTGTGTGTGTGTATATTATGGGGTAGGTGTTAGAGCTTAGTGCTATAATGAGCTATGGATAAATTATAAGATTATTATCCAATGGGTGTGTCTTGATTGCAGAACTGAGTGGGCAGAGCAGTTGAACAGTAGGTTGTCAATACTATGGTAACCTGCTTGCTTTTTCTGCTGCAAAGTGCCCCTGGAAAATGTTTTGAAATGCTGGCAACTATTATATATACACACACCGTATTATTCTGCATATGGGCCACACTTTTTTCCCTTGATTTGCAGCTTTAAATTTGTGGTGTGGCCTATATGCGGCGCAGCCCTATAATCGAGTGCATTTAACAGTAAGTTATCGGCTATATCGTACATGCGCAGTACAGCCGAACTTCTCAGGCTTCTGAATCTGGAAGAAGGAAGTGGGTGGAGCACATGATGTCCCTAGTGAGTCAGTTTTGCTGGAACATACTGATATTCCTTTGCAGTTTTCTGGTAAGAAACTCCATTTTCCCCCTAACAGAATACCTGCTAAAAATGTACATAATAATAGCAGCTTTAATTTGATAGGCTTGGTGTGGCTACCTAGGCAACCAGAAAGCGCCCCCTATTTAAAAAAAAAAAAAAAAGTCAGTCTGTGTCTGCAGGTCATCATGTGAGCAGATCTGCATATGCCAATATGCTGCTTATCTCACAGTGTAAAAACAAATCTCACTGAATGCAGATCTGCTCACTTGAACATTGCTTTTCAGGCTGCTCCTATTAACAAATGCAGGCTGTTAATTTTTCTAATTTCTTTAAAATGCCACCAAACTTTAATTGTGCGGCCTATATGCGGAACAATACCAATACAATACAATACAATTTAACTTAACCTTTTGTTGCCATAAACAAGCACAATACAGTGTATACAGTGTATTAACAGTAACACAAACACAAAACAGGGCTTTAAAGCGACAGTCAACACCAGAGTTTTTGTTGTTTTAAAAGATAGATAATCCCTTAATTACCAATTCCCCAGTTTTGCATAACCAACACAGTTATAATTATACACGTTTTACATCTGTAATTACCTTATTACCGTATCTAAGCCTCAGCAGACTGCCCCCTTATTTCAGTTCTTTTGACAGACTTGCAGTTTAGCCAATCAGAGCTGTCTCCATGGTAAATTCACGTGCATGAGCTCAATGTTATCTATATGAAACACGTGAACTAATGCCCTCTAGTGGTGAAAAACTATCAAAATGCATTTAGATTAGAGGCGGCCTTCAAGGTCTAAGAAATTAGCATATGAACTTCCTAGGTTTAGCTTTCAACTAAGAATACCAAGAGAACAAAGCAAAATTGGTGATAAAAGTAAATTGGAAAGTTGTTTAAAATTACATGCCCTATTTGACACATGAAAGTTTTTTTTGGACTTGACTGTCCCTTTAACTTTATTTGATTAACAAAACTATACATTTTATCCCCTTAATAGCTTAACAGTGGTGAGTAAACTACTTGATTGCCAGATACACAAATAGTTAATCAAGGTTGCCTTAAGTTGCCTCTTCTTGTGGCAATGTGTACTGAAGTGGAGAGCAGCTTGACATACAAGGCCCAAAACATGCTCAACTGCCACCCTCTCCATAGGGATATTTATTAAGTGCCATGATGCTTTTTATTTTTTACGTTTCTGCAAGATTTAAGGGATACTAAAGTTAAAATTAAAACTTATATGATTCAGATAGAGCATAGAATTTTAAACAACATTGCAATTTACTTCCATTTATCAATATGTACACTTTCTGGGGCACCAACTCCTACTGAGCATGTGCAAGAGTTCACAATCTATATGCGTCTCTAAGTGGCTGATGGCTGTCGCATGATACAGTGGGCAGTGCTATTGAATTGTCTTTGTATGGTTCATTTGTGGAAATGCAATACTACTGTATTTAATGGTGCTTTATCCTACATCATTTTTGCCTTTTCAATATTTCTGTAGAGGACCAGATTTAATACACTTGATGACTTCAGTGTGGCCCCTGGGCCTAAACATGGACATGCCTGATAAACAATATGAGAATTTCACATAACTAAGTGGAATACAGGCAGTCCTCGGGTTACAGACATCCGACTTAAGTACAACTTGTACTTACATACAGAGAAAATAGAGCTTTATCGACAATCCTTCTTTCCAGGATAATCCAAAATACTGAAAATCCAATTGTCACAAGGACAGAAAGTGATGTGAAATTTTCTGAACAGGGGCACAGATAGCAAAATAAACTTTATCCTATGCTATCCAAAACAAAACAAAAATGTTTGGCTAGAGTTACACCTAAAAAAAGTGCCTGTTCCAACTTACATACAAATTCAACTTAAGAACAAACCTAAAGTCCCTATCTTGTACGTAACCCGGGGACTGCCTGTATTACTAATATGCATGTTTTCATGTCATAGCCCTGCTACACAGAAGTTAGATTTTTTTTTTGGGGGGGGGGGAATAAAAAAAATAAATAAATAATTCACAAACATGCAAAAGTATACACAAAACGTAAACTGCTGCACTTAAAAGCCTGGTTTACATTTTGCATACCAAATACCATGATTATATAATTACAGTAAGAATGTAAGACAAACTATGCAATATACTTTCATTAATTAATTTTCCATGTTTTCATGTAATTTAACTCTGAGGGCTGTGAAAAAAAATATAGAGAGATGAGGAGTGTATCGATAACCAATACCTTGCACTATTCTACACAATGATTGCTTGATCAGTACAGGATCTCAATTACATCTGTCTCTAATTGGCCCCATATAAGAAACATGCAGTAGTAGGCACAAACAATATGTAATATAAGTGTTGGTTTTGGCACATTGCTTGTTTATTCTACTTTAATTTTTATTTTTTAAACGTTCAGGATTTTGTATGTGCAATTTTCATCTTCTGTCTAATTGACAACAACAAAGGAAAAGAGATATATAATAACATTAAAGGGATACTAAACACAATTTTTTTATTTCATGATTCAAATAGAGCATTAGATTTTAAGCACCTTTCTAATTTACTCCTATTATCAATTTTTCTTTGTTCTCATGCTATCTTGATTTGAAAAAGCAGTATTGTAAGCTTTAGAGCCAGACCATTTTTTGTTCAGCACATGGGTAGAACTTGCTGATTTGTGGCTAAATGTAGCAAACCAATCAGCAGCTCTACCAAGGTGCTGAACTAAAAAATGGGCCGGCTCCTAACCTTTTATTACTGCTTTTTCAAATCAAGATAACATAAAAACAAAGAAGAATTGATAATAGGAGTAAATTAGAAAGTTGCTTAAAATTGCATGCTCTATCTGAATCATGAAAGAAAAAATGAGGGTTTAGTATCCCTTTAAACATTTATTTTGTATGCAGCTATTTTACTAATGACCACTAGTTTTGCAGACATAAAAAATCCTACAAATGTCCCTTTAAGTGCTAGTGAAAAATACAGGAAATACTATCACAAAAAGTTGGTAATCACTTCACTTAAAGGGACAGTCTCCCATAGAATTGTTATTGTTTTAAAAGATAGATAATCCCTTTATTACCCATTCCCCAGTTTTGCATAACCAACACAGTTATATTAATATACTTTTTACCTCTGTGATGACCTTGTATCTAGGAACCTTCTTCCAGCCCCCTGATCACATGACTGTGACTGTTTATTATCTATCGTCTTGCATTTAGCATTGTATTGTGCTAGATCTTAAATAACTTTCTGTGCCTGAACACAGTGTTATCTATATAGCCCACATGTACTTTCTGTCAGTTTGTGTTGAAAAGAGATTTAAAAAGCATGTGATAAGAGGCAGCCCTCAAAGGCTTAGAAATTAGCATATGAGCCGAACTATGTTTAGTTTAAACTAAGAATACCAAGAGAAAAAAAGCAAATTTGATGATAAAAGTAAATTGGAAAGTTGATAAAAATTAAAAGTCCTTTCTGAATAATGAAAGTTTAATTTATACTAGACTGTCCCTTTAACTCCTTCAGGCAAAATAAATGTTTTCAAAAGTTGCCACACATCCCTAAGGACACAGATGGTATCCAATGGTAAATGCACAAGCCCTGACAATTCAGAACGTGTTGCATAACTTTCCTGAAATCCCCAAATCCAATTTTTAGTACAGTATGTGCAACATTATTGCAAATACACCAGTAACTTTAAAAAGTAGCAATCACATCTTACAAACAGTATTGCATTTCTGTGGTACATAAGTAATTAAATAGAACGTGGTACTTCACATCAGCAAATACTGTACGTGTGTTTGTGTGCACTCTACACTATAGGCATGAGCCTACAAGTCAGTTCAGACAGTTAATGATGGTTGACAAAGTCTGACCTTAGGATACGTAGTTACTTGAAATGTACTTCTGATGTGGATCACAATGTGGGGGATAAACAAAGACTCTGGGTTTAGGCTGTTTTCAGAGCTACATATTCTCAGCAGTGATTCACAGAAATTGAATATGAATTTGTCAAACTGTAGGTTATATTTCTCAGGGTGACTTTTGGCTGACAAAAAGAAAGATCAATGCACCATTTTGGTGATATTAAAAAAAAAGGTGGGTAAGTATTTTTTAGGTCATTATTAGAAATTCATATGTGTGATAAAAAGATATGTTCACTGGCTATATTATCCTGGCGCCTCTGTTTAAATAAAAAAAAAAAATTCCAAGACAGAGGGCAGGAAAAGCTCACAGGGCTCGATTTATCAAGTGACAGCAGACAGGGTTGTACATATGCACCCCTGCCCGTCGCAGCTTGCCTCTGGCGGGTAGAAATCCATTGTCGGAATTCAGCATTGCACAAAAACGTTAAATTTGGGCTCTTCTGCAACACTGTACCCTGCCAGTGCGCAGCCAATCAATCGCGGGCAGGAGCTGTCAATCTCCCCGGTCGGACGAGATCGGGAGATCGAAATTCTCCACCTTAGAGGTGGAGAACAGGATAGGAAGCAGCTGTCTGATGACCGCCGCTTGATAAATACTGACTGCAAGTTCTCTTGTGAGAACCTGCAGTTTTAATGTGGAGAACGTCTTGATAAATCAAGCCCATGGTGTGAATGAACAAAAAAGAACTTTCCTCAGAAAACAATATCCACTGCAACATTCTAATTTAATGATTCTAACATAGGACATCTGAAATAATTAACTGCTATATATACTCATAAAGATACACAAATGGTTGAAGACCCTGAGACTATGCTATAGCGAAAAGAGAAAATGGGCTAATGCAAAATAAAAGAAATAGAATAATCCCCAAAAAACATGCAGTTCTAGTTAAATTCAAAATCTAAACAGCTTTAACGTTATGCATACATATGCATGGTAGTTATTTGGGGGAATTTAGCCATCGATTCTATTGCCCTTTATCTAAAATACAGTTTATTTATTTATCTATCTATCTGCCTTTACAGGTCTGTCATTTTATAATCGATATGTAATAAATGATAGGTTTTAACTTATTTTGTTTGCCATGGGTGATTGCAAGTCGCTATACTGAGTGTGCACTTCACAACAATACACTGGATGTTTACTAATGGTCCTTATTGATGTGCTAGTCTAACAACTTGTATTGTGTTTCATTGTGTAGTGAGGTTACCCAAGCAACTTGTTAAGGAATCTGTAGAGTGCAGAGGCTTTCATTACTTTTATGCTAACATTCTACAGTCAATTATGCCAGTAAATATGACAGCTGTATAGCTAGAAGCTCAACAGAAGACAGAACAGAAACTAAGTGCATATAACTTTGGATAGGAGAGATCTAAACAGTGTTAATTGTATGTTCCATATGAATAATGAAAGTTTCATTTTGACGTCCATATGCCTTTAAAAATCAAACATGTCAAACATAATTAGAGGGACATTAAACACTTTTTTTCTTCCATGATTTAGAAAGAGCATGCAATTTTAAACAACTTTCTAGTTTACTTCTATTATCTAATTTGCTTTATTCTCTTGCTACCCTTTGCCGAAAAGCATATCTAGATAGGCTCAGAAGCTGCTGATTGGTGGCTGCACATAGATGCCTTGTGTGATTGGCTCACCCATGTGCATTGCTATTTCTTCAACAAAGGATATCTAAAGAATGAAGCAAATTGGATAACAGAAGTAAATTGGAATGCTGTTTAAAATTGTATTCTCTATCTGAATCATGAAAGAAAAAACCTGGGTTTAATTTTCCTTTAAGATTGGGAATTTTGATGACAAAACATTTTCTGTTCCATTTATCACTATTAGATTTAATAAAATCTCAATAAAATACATACATATATATATATATATATATATATATACACATACACACATATATATCTTAAATAATAAATATATATATATATATATATATATATATATAAAAATTGCTGAGTTTTCCTTCTGTATAATATATTCATGACAACTCATTTTTCTAAAGGAAACGAGGCACATTTGAAAGTATGTGAGTTGTTTATTGTGGTGTTTTCAGATGCTAAAAAGCATAACTGTTTATTACATCACATACTCTCTAATCCAATATATTACCGACTGTATTCAAAATACAAAATAACATTTTTACATGTTCTTAATAATACTGAATAAGAAAATCATCATAATTCCATTGATGAAACTCTAAATGAAAAATTTACAGCCGGATGGTTTCCAGGCACTCTCTCCAATCTGGCTTCTGCAGATAAATGAAGAGAGCCTTGTTTCATTCAATCTCTGAACACACTACAAACAGAACAAAGTCTATTCTGCCTTGCACAGCAATCAAGTGGCTGGTACAGTTATGTGACGGTGCTAGCGAGGAAAACCTTCCCGCTGTCATGGAAAAGTAATGGAAGGCGAGCAGCTGGTCTTCCATTTTTTTCTCGTTTACACATTAATGTGTTTGCCTTTCAGACAACTATGAAAATGAAAGCTGAATTAATACATAGCACGCTAGGAAAACTGATTAGCCTAAGATGCCGCTGCTCAGAAACCGAATAAAAGAAAAACAAAACACAAGCATGTTCTAGTTATGCTTAGTGCTAAAATTAATTGCAATTTGCCTGGTTTTCTCAGGAAATTGTAATACTTTCACATTTATAATGATACTTTTAGGGTGAGTTTATCTGTATAAATAAAAACAATACAATTATAAAGACTTTACAATTTTCTATTAGGACTGTTAGCATCAGACCATTTTAATGAATTGTCTAAGATAAAAAAAGTCTATGTTTTATTGTTTGTAAGTTTTTTTCTTTTTATACAATGTGTTTATAGGAACAGTAAACACCTTCATATTGTTATATAAAATGTTTAGCTAAATGTAGTAAAACAACAATATGCGTTCATTATTTGTTTTGCCCCTTTTTCATGTGAAAATTGTGTATTTTCTATTTCTCAGAGCTTGAAATATATCCTGGCGACTTCTCAATGCTAACTCTGCTACATATCTTTCCCCAATCGGCTTTAGCAGATGACAGGTGTAAAACAATTGCACTTTATTCAAATATAATGACCTTGGATAACCTTTTTGTGTCCAGACTCAAGCCTTGATTGGTTCCTACAAATAAGTCAAGTGGTGGGGTGGAGTTTCATATTGAAACATACTTACAGCACACACAATGTTAATTTGTTTCAAAATTGTTTAGACTTGGCTGATATGCTATTCTATAGCAACACAGCAGAAATGTCTTGTAATAACAAGCTGTGTCCCTTTAACACCTTAAATGGTGTTAAATACACAATCAACATGGTGCTAATGCGCTTCTTCAGATGAGGATACAGCTAGTAAGCAAACAAGCATACATGCATATGCTCCAATCAATAGCCATAACCTCAATGCTTAGCACCTATTCAGTTTTGCAGTTGATAGCATTACCAATAAAAGCCCTTGTTAAGAATTAGTTTGGCATATTTATTTTGACAGTTACCTACTCAGTCTGGCTTCATTATGGATCATTAATTTGTACGCATTTTGTGACTGTAACTTACGCTTCTATATTTATACTGTATGCAAATGTTATCAGTGTGGCGTATGATTCAATTTGTGGCCTGGTAGAGTGTGACTGTTGTATGTTATTATACCATATACAATGCTTCAGTTTTAAAAAAAAGGTTTTGGAGGTATATTTATGCAATTTATGGAGACTTTTCAATTTACTTCTAGCAATATACTAATGGGTGCTAGCTGGTGATTGATAGCTACACCCATATGCCTCTTGTCATTGGCTCACCATATATATTCAGTTAGATCCCAGTAGTGCATTGCTGCTTTGAAGCAGACTGACGGCTAGATTACGAGTTTTGTCGGTAAGGCTTTGCAGTGCTAACGAGCAGTTTATGCTCACCGCTCACCTACAGACAACGCTGGTATTACGTTTTTTTTTAAACCCGGCGTTAGCCACAGAAAAGTGAGCGTAGAGCAAAATTTTGCTCCATATCTCACCTCAATACCAGCGCTGCTTACGGTAGTGGTGAGCTGGCAAAACGTGCTCGTGCACGATTTCCCCATACGAATCAATGGGGGAGAGCCGGCTGAAAAAAACCTAACACCTGCAAAAAAGCAGCGTTCAGCTCTTAACGCAGCCCCATTGATTCCTATTGGGAAACACATTTTATGTTAACACCTAACACCCTAACATGAACCCCGAGTCTAAACACCCCTAATCTTACACTTATTAACCCCTAATCTGCCGCCCCCGACATCGCCGACACCTACATTATATTGTTAACCCCTAATCTGCTGCTCCGGACACCACCGCCACCTACATTATCCCTATGAACCCCTAATCTGCTGCCCCCAACATCGCCGACACCTACATTATATTTGTTAACCCCTAATCTGCCGCCCCCAATGTCGCCGCAACCTAGCTACATTTACTAACCCCTAATCTGCCGCCCCCAACACTATATTAAAGTTATTAACCCCTAATCCTAACACCCCCTAACTTAAATATAATTTAAATAAATCTAAATAAAATTACTACAATTAACTAAATTATTCCTATTTAAAACTAAATACATATAAAATAAACCCTAAAATAGCTACAATATAACTAATAGTTACATTGTATCTAGCTTAGGGTTTATTTTTATTTTACAGGCAACTTTGTATTTATTTTAACTAGGTAGAATAGTTACTAAATAGTTATTAGCTATTAAATAGCTACCTAGTTAAAATAAAGACACATTTACCTGTAAAATAAAACCTAACCTAAATTACAATTACACCTAACACTACACTATAATTAAATTAATTACCTAAATTAACTACAATTAAATACAATTAAATACAATTATCTAAAGTACGAAAAAAAACACTAAATTACAGAAAATAATAAAATAATTACAAGTTTTTTAAACTGATTACACCTAATCTAATCCCCCTAATAAAATAAAAAAGCCCCCCAAAATAATAAAAAGCCCTACCCTATACTAAATTACAAATTTCCTACCTTAATTCCGATTGACTGATAGAATTCTATCAGCCAATCGGAATTGAAGGGACGCCATCTTGGATGACGTCACTTAAAGGAACCTTCATTCGTCGGGAGTCGTTGGATGAAGAGGATGCTCCGCGTCGGTTGTCTTGAAGATGGACCCGCTCCGCGCCGGAAGGATGAAGATAGAAGATGCCGTCTGGATGAAGACTTCTGCCCGTCTGGAGGACCTCTTCTTCCCGGCTTGGATGAGGACTTCTGCCCGTCTGTAGGACCACTTCGCCCGGCTTAGTTGAGGACTTCGGCCCGGTTGGGTGATCTTCAAGGGGTTAGCGTTAGGTTTTATTAAGGGGGGGTTGGGTGGGTTTTAGAGTAGGGTTGGGTGTGTGGGTGGTGGGTTTTAATGTTGGGGGGGTATTGTAATTTTTTTTACAGGTAAAAGAGCTGATTACTTTGGGGCAATGCCCCGCAAAAGGCTCTTTTAAGGGCTATTTGTAATTTAGTATAGGGTAGGGCTTTTTATTAATTTGGGGGGCGTTTTTTATTTTATTAGGGTGATTAGATTAGGTGTAATTAGCTTAAAAAACTTGTAATTATTTTATTATTTTCTTTAATTTAGTGTTTTTTTTCGTACTTTAGATAATTGTATTTAATTGTAGTTAATTTAGGTAATTCATTTAATTATAGTGTAGTGTTAGGTGTAATTGTAACTTAGGTTAGGTTTTATTTTACAGGTAAATTTGTCTTTATTTTAACAAGGTAGCTATTAAATAGTTAATAACTATTTAGTAACTATTCTACCTAGTTAAAATAAATACAAAGTTGCCTGTAAAATAAAAATAAACCCTAAGCTAGCTATAATGTAACTATTAGTTATATTGTAGCTATTTTAGGGTTTATTTTATAGGTAAGTATTTCGTTTTAAATAGGAATAATTTAGTTAATTGTAGTAATTTTATTTAGATTTATTTAAATTATATTCAGGTTAGGGTTAGACTTAGATTTAGGGGTTAATAACTTTAATATAGTGGCGGCAACGTTGGGGGCGGCAGATTAGGGGTTAATAAATGTAGGTATGTGGCGGCGATGTTAGGGACTGCAGATTAGGGGTTAATAAAATTTAACTAGTGTTTGCAAGGCGGGAGTGCGGCGGTTTAGGGGTTAATATATTTATTATAGTGGCGACGATGTCCGGTTTGGCAGATTAGGGGTTAAAAAATGTATTTAAGTGTTTGCGATGTGGGGGGGGCCTCGGTTTAGGGGTTAATAGGTAGTTTATGGGTGTTAGTGTACTTTTTAGCACTTTAGTTAAGAGTTTTATACTATGGTGTTAGCCCATAAAACTCTTAACTACTGACTTTCAAATGTGGTACCAGTCTTGACAGGAGAGGGTCTACCGCTCACTTTTAGGAAGAATCGTAATACTGCCGTTAGGCAAATCCCATTGAAAATATAGGATACGCAATTGACTTAAGTGGATTTGCGGTATTTTTTAGTCTGGCCGAAAAAGTGAGCAGCACACCTGTCATTTCAAGACTCGTAATACCAGCGGGCGTTAAAAAGCAGCGTTGGGACCTCTGAACGCTGCTTTTTAACCCTAACGCAAGACTCGTAATCTAGCCGTATGTTTTTAACAATGCAACAATTTTTTTTATATATTATTTTAGTAAAAAAAAAAAAAATGAATGCAGGGTGCTGCTACACCAGTGGGAAATTCATGGGTTGGTGCTAGGGGGCTTACAGAAGCTAGAAATATGACTACTATATATTCTAAAATACATTTGTAGTAAGAACTTGCTCATTTAGGAAGTCTGAAAAAGGCTTTACTCTCACCCCAGGATATGTAAACGGCATCAACCAATCAGTGGAAGACTGTCTAATCATACCCTCTGGCTCTTTTGTACACATCCTGTGATTAGCTGTTCTCATCTGTAACTGTGATTGGATGATATAGTCCAACTATACTTGAGTATCTGAAAATTGTATTTTGCTGTTTGGATGATGCACTTCCCTAATACATGTCTGTGTGCATATTGTTTTTCTTGCTATCAGCACTCAATTTCTACATAACAAATGTGAAAAGATTATCCTTTGCAAATCAAGAGACGTTCAGAGACACAGCTCTTGAAACCCCTCAAGTGTCTTTATCTTATCTTATTGACAAGGTATAAATTCATTTATTTTCTGATCTAAACAATCACATTGTGTAATGTCTTCCAGGGTTGGGGGAAAAAATACTACTTGCCAGAATCATTGTTTACTGCTAGCTTTTGCCTTTCAATGGACGTGAAAGTCAAGATTAAATGCTCATGGCTCAGATACAGCATGCAATTTTAAGAAACTTTTAAATGTATTTCTGTTATCAAATTCCCTTGGTATCATTTGTTAAAAAGCATACTTAGGTAGGCTCAGCAGCATCAATGCACTTCTGGGAGCTGGCTGGTGGCTAAGCACATATGACTCTCTCCAAATCTCACCAGATGTGTTCAGCAGCTCCCAGTTGTGCTCCTGAGTCTACTCTTCAATAAAGGATACCAGGAGAATGAAGCTAATTTGGAAATTTGAAAGTATCTTAAAGTCCTTTGCAGTGCAATTTTTACTTGCTTTTCCTGTAATTTAAAGTAGAAAACTGTCATTTTTCCAATGTCCCTAGACAGGCTGGAGCGTATTTGACCTTGGCTCCTTATATGCTGCACAACAGTGCACATTGCTTGATCAGTGCAGGAGTTCATATGTATCTGGTCCTTATTGGCCACAGCATGACGGTAGGATAAACAACGCTCAATTATTTTAAGGGGTGTGTCAAAACAAATCAAATTTTATTAATAAAATGCCAGTTTTAAATGCTATAAAAATGTAATGGGCATGCAGATGATTTGCAATGCAGTGATTCATTTCTAAAGCATATTGAAACATTTTCTTTAACATCCCTTCAAGTTAAATGAGAAAAGTGAAATCATCCGCTACTCCAGAAGAATTTAGCTGTTGCATTATGGTAGGGTTGCTTAGCAACGAATACTGAAGCACAGCTCAGGTTTTTAAGAGGCCAAGGTTAGATCGTTATTTTCATTCAGCAAGGAGAGAAAGAGAGCTCATCTTAGGTTTTAATTCAGATATATCACAAATAGAAATCAACATAGGGCTGCATTTCCTGGGTTTAAAAATAACAGACACCGCCGTGGCAACTAACAAATATTAAACATACATGAACAAATGATCATAAGAAAGAAACATTGTATGAAAATCATTTTAGACAATAACATAGAAACAATAAATGTTGTGTCACATACATAGCTGATTAAATCTTCTACTTTCTTACTAAACCTCAAAAAATGTACATAAAGTAAATGCCTTTGGCTTTTTTTTTTTTTTTTAACAACGTCTTCATTCTGTACTAACACAAATAACAAGACCTCCCTTGCTCCCAAAAAAATATTTGTACTTAATTCCAAACAAAGACATTCACATACATTTAGTATTTTTGTTAAAAAGGGCATATCAAGTAATGAAGGTATTGGATATGGTGCAACTGTAGTGACACTGTGACCTTAGCTTAAAGGGCCATAATACCCAAATGTTTAAACACTTGAAAGTGATGCAGCATAGCTGTAAAAAGCTGACTAGAAAATATCACCTGAACATCTCTATGTAAAAAAGAAAGATATTTTACCTCAAAAGTTCCTCAGTAGCCCCCTCCCATTGTAAAGGATTTCTAAGCAGCATATTAGTGTGTCTGTCCTGGGACATCTGAAGGGACTAGCATCGTGCACTCTCATATTATTTCACCAATCAGGTAAAGGAAGCTTACTATGAAATCTCATGAGAGTTAAGTCAAATCTCATGAGATCACAGTAAGAGTTCATGACCTCAGCACTGCTGATGCTGATTGGCTGCTGTTCATTTCTTTATTTTTTTTACCTGCAGCTGGGAGCAGCTGAGTATAACTTTTTACACAGAACTTACTCTGCTGAGCTGAGGAGATTGTGAGGTAAAATATCTTCCTTTTTTACATAGAGATGCTCAGGTGATATTTTCCTGTCAGCTTTTTACAATTATACTGCATCAGTTTCAAGTGATTTAGCAGATGAGTATTATGTCCCTTTAAAAGGACATGAAACCACAATTTTTTCTTTCATGAGTCAGATAGAGAATACAATTTTAAACAACATTCCAGTTTACTTCTATGATCTAATTTGCTACATTCTTTAGGCATCCTTTGTTGAAGAAATAGCAATGCACACGAGGGAGCCAATAACACAAGACATCTATGTGCAGCCACCAATAAGCAGCTCCTGAGCCTATTTAGATATGCTTTTCCAACAAAAGACAACAAGAGAATGAAGCAAATTAGATAATAGAAGTAAACTGGAAAGCTGTTTAAAATTGCAGGCTCTTTCTGAATAATGAAAGAAAAAATGTGGGTTTCATGTCCCTTTTTAAAGGTACAAGAAAGTGAACTTACAGGTAAAACTTTGTAATAAGACACCTGTTTTCTTGCTACAGTATAAACATTTTTAAAACAAATTAACATATTTCCCTAAAATTGTTTCTCAATAGCCAAACTCCACCCACCATGTACCCTATTTGAAGGAGCCAATCTGGACTTGAGTCTGCAGACAAGATTAGCATAAAGTGTATTTGCAGTCTTTATTCATTAAATGCCAACAACAAAAATATGTAGGAAGGTTAGCGCGAGAAGTCTGCAGTGTGCATTCCAAGTTCAAAGCTATATTGCATAAAAGAGGGCAAAATAAATAATGAACATAGTTGTTTTACTACGCATATCTCTGCATACTGCCCTCTTATCTCAGTTCTTTTAACAGAATGGTAGCTGTGACCCAGGAGTTTGAAGAGGTATTTGTACAGTAGTTGGCCAATTAACCAATTTCACTGAAGCAGTGCAAGCATCTATACACAGCAAACCACACATAGGCAACACATATTTTAATACATTTAAATCCCCTATTTCAGCAGAAAAGGAAAAATATTTTAATGTTTCTTTAAATAATGTCTGGTAGAAATTATTTAATGTTTTATTAATAATAACAATAATAATGACGGCAACAAAAAGAACTATAAATAATGCTTGAAAACTCAAAGTATCTGAACATCTAATACATTGTATCCACTTCTAATTAGAATATCTATTCTATAGTGTAGGTACCTACACTTGAAATAGTTCTACCAACATAAACCTTAATACAACACTGGCAGCTAAATAACCCTTTAAATATATATATAGATATATATATATATATATACGATATATATATATATATATATATATATATACACACACACACACTGTATATATATATATATATATATATATATATATATATATATACACATATATACATACATATACACACATAAAATATATGCTAGTTTATATACAAGTAATTTCTGATTGAGAGATTGAAATGCTTTAAAAAAGTCTCACCACAACCCAGGTTTATTTAATGCCAAAAATAACATAATGAGATTTAGTCTGCATATTATAAAATGAAAACATATGAATAGCAATTAGTATGTAATGTTGGATTCTAATGTGAACATGTCAGTACATTCACTGCAGGAACCCTGGTATTCTCAGAATGACAATTTCTGGATACATTGTTTTGTGCATTAAAATGTAAAACAATGTACTAACAATTAGTGATTATAAACCAATTGTTCACAGTACAGGGATATGTCTATATGATGCTGAGACAATCCCAGGTCATTTTATTAGCTGAATTATAATTAATAAGCAAAGGTAATTAAAATAGTTGCATGGTCAATAATTCAATTTACATGAGATGCCAAATGTGACCTTGACAAATTAATATATGTACAATTGTAGTGCCTCACTCAGAGAGAGATACATCATACTCATTTTTCACAATTATTTTAATTAAAATCTAACTGATTTTTTAGCTACATACAGCAATGCATTCTAAATTGTCAAACACATTTATATTAAAACATATTCAATTTGTCTTATTAATTTAATTATTATAGAAGGGTAACTGTAAAATAAAAGGCATTGTACATTTTGGTTATGTGGACATTACTCTCTTTTATTTGTAAAGAAACAGCACAGTGGAATCCCCCATGGTTTACATAATGATACATAATGCATCAATACAGAGATATGAAGTGTGTTATAATGTGCTTTATTAAAGGGACATCATTAAAGGTACACTAAACTTATTTATAGAAAACATTCCAGTTTATACCCATTACAAGTGTTATAGCATATAAGCAGTATTTCTAACTGGGTACATATTAGAACCTCTTCAAGGTGCCTGCATACCATATACAAGGCTATTTTGTAAGTGCAGGTTAGCGGTACAGCTGAGCTGTCCCACACAAACACACCACAATATGCTGCTGTGTTGGCCTTTACAAGTCAATGCGCAAGCGCTGTAGTACTGTGCAACCTGTCACTGACTTGTAACAGCCATCAAATCAGAGGAACTTAACACAACAGTACAAAATCCTGCCAGACAACAATAATATTACAAAGGAAACAATATAAGCTAAAAACAATACTCCCCCCTGGATAAGACCGCTGCCTTCCTTAGTCTCTCCCAGGAGTCCAGGACCAAAAAACACCAATGCTTTTTTCAGTAGAGCTGGTCTGTAGGGGTTCCAATCTAAATTTTTAGCTGCTTTCCACGTGTAATGCTGTGGCTAAGGAATCACAAAAGTGTAGCAAGTAACAGACTGGACAGGCACAAAAAGGAAAACACAGGGAATCAAGTGCCAATTTCAGAAGATTTATTCCAGGCTCACAGGTATAAAATCACAAGGATTAAAGGGACACTAAACCCAAATTTTTTCTTTCATGATTCAGATAGAGCATGAAATTTTAAGCAACTTTGTAATTTACTCCTATTATTAAATTTTCTTAATTCTCTTGGTATCTTTATTTGAAATGCAATAATGCAAGTTTAGATACCGGACCATTTTTGGTGAACAACCTGGGTTGTCCTTGCTGATTGGTGGATAAATTCTACCAATGAAAAAATGTTGTCCAGAATACTGAACCTAAAAAAAAAAAAGAAGCTTAGATGCCTTCTTTTTCAAATAAAGATAGCAAGAGAACGAAGAAAAATTGATAATAGGAGTAAATTAGAAAGTTGCTTAATTGCCTGTTCTATCTAAATTCCGAAAGAAAAAATTTGGGTTCAGTGTCCCTTTAAAAACTCAGTTGAAGAATGATAATTCTCCCTGTGTGTATTTTCCATTTTGTGTCAGTCCTTGCTACACTATTGTGATTCCTTATCTACAACATTACACCTGGATAACAGTGAGATTAAAAACCCCTTCAAACCAGCGCCACCAAAAAAAGGCGTTGGTAAATTACACTTAAAGGACAGTCTAGACAAAATACATCATTTTAATTACTTATTGTTGCATACCAGAGGAGCACCTTGCAACTGGTCCCACATATATAAGCTTGTAAAAATAACATGAAACATTTAAATATTCATAGTTTGTTAGGAGCCAAAAATGTCTGCCAAGCTCTGACCACCTATTGCTGTTATATTGTAATATGTTACGTTTTTCCACTCACGATCGACTTGTGAATAAGTATTTCTACTCACATATGCTGCATGTGCATGTGCAATTTGATATAGCTAACTGAAAAATGTTTAACATGCACTGCTAAACTGTCATACAAGAAAACAGCTAACTGGACAAGAAGAAAGCTGTGGGCGGAGCTTGGTAACCTTTTTCGGCAGCTAACAAACAATGATTATTTAAAACGTTTCATGTACTTCTTACAAACTTAAAGATGTGGAACCTGTTGCAAGATGCATGTCTGGTATGTATCAACAAAAGTAATACATAATAAGTACTGGGGCTAGAATCTCCCTTTAACAGTATTTTTAATGGGAAAATAAACTATAACAAGTATGAACTGTAATGTTTGTTATACAGTGCAGAATAATATTACATTTAGTGTCCCTTTAAACTAGCTAATACACCACCAGAGGTAGGACAATGTCACAAGTAAGTGTCAATTCTTTGCATTCAAGTCAAGTTCTGGGTCAGCAATCAGCAAAGGCAAGTTCCAAGTACAGACAGGCAAGTTCCAAGTAAAGACAGGCAAGTCCAAGTCAAGTTGCAAGTCCTCCACTTCAAGTTTTAAATAAGTCATTAGTGTGCTTTGCCCAATTCAGTGCCAGAATATTCATTATTATAGTAAATTTATACTAATAGATATCAGGGAGGCTTTAAATATATGTTTTTCACTTCCCAGTTCAATTTCATGTGAGATTAGGTATAAACTATTTTCACTAAGGGCACCAGGCCTGCCCTTTGGGCAGGGTGAGAGGGGCACCTGCCCAGGGCCCCTGCGCTTTGGGGTGCCTGCACTTTCACGGGTGAGAGTATGAGAAGGTGCAATGTATTATGTATATCCTGTATTTTGTTAGAAGTGTTAATGGTATCAGGAGGTGTAATATATACTGTTATTCTTATATATTGGTAACACTTAATGTTGGGACAGGGGTGGTCCATACAGAGTGCAGGGAATACAGTGAAAAGAGAAAAAGAGCGTTGAGCTGTGGGACCCCGCAAATTTGTCTTGCCCAGGGTCCCTGCAAAGGCTAAGGGTGCCCCGTAAGAGCACACATTTATCTCAGTTCAATTTATCTGCCTAGGGATGTGCTTAAAAATGCGACACCATAGAACTTAGATGGTTGGGATACTGGTTGATATAGGGGTTTCCATGTGGGCTAGGGAGGCAACGGGCACTCTCATCGGGCAAAGGCAAACTATCCTAAGTCTCAAAATTGGGGAGCCATAGGGTATCAAAGCTACATTTCCATTCTGACCATATTAATTCAAAAAAGTCAGATTTTCCCATAGTGTAATATATGTTTTTTTCCATTGCGTGAATATACGCCATTAAGGAAACAAGTCCGACCATGCAGGAGGGCTCGTTCTTTTCCATGCTCTGGCTATAGAGAGTTTAACAGCTTAAAATAGGTATATACAGCATGTGCCATGGTGTCTGGGTAATTTACATGTTCCTACGTGAAAAAGGGCCACCTCTGGGGTCCTGGGAGGGTGATTCCCAAGTATGTTAGTGTGGTAAAGCACTTAATCCAGAGCGGTTATAGTTTAGGGCAGCTCCACCAGATATGGGTCATGTCTCCTATGTGGGTGCAGTCCCTCCAACAGGACGGGGAAACCGTGGGGAAAAGTTTGACTAACCTTGCTGGGACATAATACCAGTGGCATGAGGAGTTTGATGTAGGTTTCGTATATAGTGACACAAAGTAATACTTTTTTCGTGAGGAAGTGCGGTGCCATTCCTTAGTAGGAACTGACACATTCAACTTCTGTTCCCATTTAAGGATGTGTGGGGCTTTATCAACTGGAATCGCGCCTTCCATCAGAGTGTAGTGTAGGGATAGAGGTTTGCCTAACCGAAGTCCCTGCTGCCACCTGGCTTCCCATATTGTTAACTAGCGTGAAGATGAGGGCTTAAAGCCCCATCTAGATAACAAACTGGTTACCCTAATGTATTCGAAAGTCATGTATGGTGGGACGGGCAGGGGGGTATCGATTTGGGTGAGTTCCACGTAGGCTCCTTGGGGGGTCGTGGACCACAGGTCCGCTACTTTTAAGATACCCGATTATCTAGCTTTTAAAACAACAAAAAGTATGGTGTTGACTGTCCCTTTAAGAAAAACATGTGAGATGGGAAACACACATGTAGAAGAAATTATTGCTATCATACTTCACCACACTTTACACGTGAGAGGGAACATGAAACATAGATGCAGAGAAACTCATGAAGTAACTTAAAAATCCTGTGCTGCCATACTTTAAACATTGAGAGAGTATATATATATATATATATACACGGGGGGGAGTTATTGAAAAATGAGTGAGGTAGATATTATATATAGTCCAGGGACCATAACTCTTATCTATTTTAGAAGGTTTAAAGTCTTTCCAAGTCAGAGGGATCAAGTCCAAGTCAAGTCGAGAGCCATTGTTGTCAAAGTCGAGTCTCAAGTCTTCTTTGATTATGTTGTGTCGAGTCGCAAGTCATCAAATTTGGGACTTTAGTCCAAATCATGCGACTCAAGTCCACAACCCTGTACACTACACTCAAAAGTACTCAAAGCTAATAGGGGTCACCACAAAGATAGTATTTTATGGCATGGCCAGTATAATAGGTTCTACGTTTATAACACATATTCTATTATGGCTGACATTTCTATAAAATTAAATCAAATGGAAAGAGAAAATTATTATAGTTGGTATTTACAGCTCTAGTTCTTTGTTAATGTTACATCTGATTGCACAATTATTAATGACAATTACTATGAGCAGTATTAAACACAATGCGTGCCTAAAATGATCAGTACTAAATATATGTGCCTAAAACGATCATTAATTATTTATCACAATCATATGGTAGCTTCTTTACATGTAACAACAAATATTTCCCACACAAGCAAAAAGCTGCAAGTAAGCAAAACATATACATACAGAAGTAATTTAAACAGAAAGTCATAACTTAAAAAAATTAGGAGCCATGCTTATAGGGTTATGCAAAGCTCTGATTACATTTTTTAATTACATTGATGTCATAAATATTCTATAGATTACTTGCATTACAAGCAGTGGGTAAACTAAAATTAGAAAGAAAAAAGTCCCCTTGACAATACACTAAACCAAAAGACATCAAGTTTAAAAAAAATAAAAAACATTTTATTAAATAAACAAAAACACAATCATAGACACAGGAGCTTAGTTTCTATTAATTTGAGGGGGGTTTTACATTCAAGGACTAGTTTGTTGGCTCCTGTTTTATTCTGTGTGAGTCATATCTAAAAGCTTCTTTATATGTATGAAGTGCAGAGCACGACAATGCGGTCTGTGGCCTACATCCTCTATGCTGGGGTTTATACAACCAATTAATACACCTACCCACAAGCATGATAGTGTTGTTATTTGTAATAATACATGTAGACTGATTCATACAATAGAAGCATTTATACCATATTAGTAATGATTTATAAAGGGCTGATCCTTGTATATAGCTGGACAGACAATAAAAACTTGGCAGCTACATTTCACAGGGATAAAACCTGAGACAGGTGTATGACCAGAAAACCTTTATACAAAAAGGTATGTAATTTTACAATCCCATCAACAACAATAAAAATGTAAGTACATAAACAAATAACAAATATATACACTTATACACTTATTTTTTGAGAAATTGAAAATAATCTGAAAAATTCTTGAGCTGGAAACAAACAACATAGTTTGTGCTGAAATGTTTAGTTTTATTTTATTGTTAATATCTGTTCAACAATTTTAAGATGGATTTGTAGGTACTTATATTCAGAGGAATACAGTACTGTATAGGGCTCCAAGAAAATACCAATAGACTTATCCAGCAAAAAATGCCAAAAGGATTAACATGCTTTGAATTTAACTCTTTAGTATGCCATCGGGTATTAGCATCAAATAACTTTTTATAAAACACAGATCTAACTTTTGAATGTAAATACCAAACTAAAACAAAAACATAAAACAAATTTGAAGTTACACTGACCATGTAAAACCTTAAATTAAAAATTTGAGTCTTTCTTTGGCCTTTAGTGTTCTGTTTGACAAAGATATTTAATATATGACATTATTTAAAAGGCACATACTACAAATCTTCAGTAAAAAAAGCATAAATACTGTATTTATAGCTATTAGCAATACATAATACTGACACTTAACAAAAAAAGTATAAACATTAAAATACACCAAACATCTCTGAGTTATCTACAGAGTAAGTATTAACTAATAATACACGTATGGCAATACATTATCTTACCTATTCTTTCCATTATGCTTAATACATAGTAATTAGTGTTCCATTCAGTGGTTCCTTAATCTGCATCATAATAGCAGCATACTGAATTTCTCAGATCTCCCAAGAGTTTAATTCCATATGTGATATCCTTGTAACAATCCAACTAAACAATATAAAATGCCAACAGGTACAGGAGCAATAGATCAAGTATATACAAAAGTCAGAAAAAAAAACTGGAAACTGATCTTCAAAGAATATGTTCTGCTTCTATTTCTGAACTGATCAAAATGGAGTTTGTCACATCTCCAGCATCAAGAGATTAGAGAGATGGGGAGGGCACAGCAGGGCTTCTCCGATCACCTTCCATGGAAGGCTGCGTCAATGGTTTTGAGCTGCTTATCTCAATCTAAGCCTATGCAAACTGGTCACTGCTGCTGACAGTGTCACACACAATGGCCTACTTCCTCATTAGAACACAACGACATGCAGTAACAACATTGTAAAATCACCAGGCTCGGGGATTGCAAAGGCCTCATAATATCGTAAACTGCTCTTCCACCGATTGTTCATCTACTTGTGGTTGTGGTTTATGCAATTAAAGGGACACTGAACCCAATTTTTTTCTATCGTGCTTCAGATAGAGCATGCAATTTTAAGCAACTTTCTAATTTACTCCTATTATCAAATTCTTTTCATTCTCTTGGTATCTTTATTTGAAATGCAAGAATGTAAGTTTAGATGCCGGCCCATTTTTGGTGAACACACTGTGTTGTTCTTGCTGATTGGTGGGTAAATTCACCTACCAATAAACAAGTGCTTTCCATGGTTCTGAACCAAAAAAAATAGCTTATATGCCTTCTTTTTCAAATAAAGAAAGCAAGAGAATGAAGAAAAATTGATAATAGGAGTAAATTAGAAAGTTGTTTAAAATTGCATGCTCTATCTGAATCACGAAAAAAAAATTTGGTTTCAGTGTCCCTTTAACTGAAAACAAACATACAGCTCAGGACGTTTTCTGTTTTTTTTATTGGCACTGGTGTATTATATTTTTGTAGGAATATAAAAAGCAACAATGAATTTCTGTTGAATCGCTGGCGAATGTATGCAGCATTTCTAGATAAGACATTCAATGACAAGCTTTACAGAAACACTTGTTTTATCAAATTCGCTGCTTTCTCTTGGCATACTGAAGTAGGCTCAGGAGTGTGCACACGATTTGAACACTGTTGTCATGTAGTACTGAAGACCTAGGCACACTTCTGAGTCTACCTTAGTAGACCGTCTTGGAAAAGAGCCATATTTAAACAAAGGGGACTAACAGAAAGGATTTCTAGCTTGTAAAAGTTTCATTTTGGCACACATGTCCCTCTGGTTGTGAAATCCAAAAATGCATTCAAAGCATGGCTACATAAATAATGCGAGTGACAACATGATCAAGGGAACAGAATCCCAACACAAAAAGGTGTTAATATGAGCAGCACACACGGTCCTCCCTCTATATATCATGTATGCATAGTTAATCTAGCAAAATTGCTTACCACCTTGGCTGGTAAACCAAAAACCTTCTTAGTCCAGGTACACTTAGCCTTAGCAAGAAAACAAAGAAGTGTACAACTAATACCTACAATAATAACACATCAATAATGATCAGCATGATAATAATATTATTTATATATAAATATATATTTTATTCTTGGCCCAATATAACTAAGAACTTCACACATAAGCCTAGAACTTGTATAAGCCCCCATGAGGCTCTATAATAGGTCATACAGAGCTGCATCTATTCATTGTGTTTAACGCAGTAATATTATATGCATGTACATACATATACAGCTCTGGTTAAACAGGATCAATCTTTGTCTACAAGAAAGGTATGTAATATATTAACGAAACAGACAAAGCTTTTGTACAATACATTATAAATTTGTCTACAGCCTTTAACATTTGCTTGTGTAATCAGTATAATTTTATGAGCTGATAAAGTTTGGCACAACTAACAAACTTACCTTTGTGAGAAGGTAATTTGCAATGAGTGTACTTAACCGGCTACATTCTTTTCAGTATTACACAATTGTGCATTATCTCTTTATATCTGGTATAAGAGGATGCTTCATTTCTACATATATGAAGGGTTTCAGCTAATACTGCCTCATTCTTATTCATCTGCATATTTTTAAAAATGTTCTGATTATCCGTTTTCTTGCCAGAAATTTACTTAACTATATTGCATCTAAAAGCTGAAATTTTAAAATATATCACTCTTTACATAGAACTTTAAAACCTACTATTTTGGTTTTTCATTTGTAATGCAAAACACACGGTACAAGTGGTAACAGCCCCCTATTCTTAATTTTTTGTAGCAAATGCTGAGGACGCCACTCTGTGTCTTGGGATGACAGCTATGAGCATGCGAGAGGGTATTCCCAATGATTGGCTTCCTATATATTTCTTTATCCACAACACCTCTTTTAGTGCCCTTAAATGTTATATCAAAATAGTTAACAGTATCTGTGCCAAATTCATGGTAAAACTGAAATCCCACTTCATTCTTAGTCAACAAGTTAAACTCTGTGGCACCAGCCTCTTTGCCATCCCAGACAAATAAAAGATTGTCTATATACCTACAGTAATAAACATTATGACCCTTTAAAGGGATGACCACATCTATAAATGCTGGACAGCTCCCACAAACCCATAAAAAGGTTGGCGTATAAGGGGGCAAATTTAGCCCCCCATAGCGGTCCTGCATTTCTGGATGTAAAACACAACCTCCAAAGTAAAATAAATTGAGTTAGCAAAAAATGTGTAACTCTGAGAACGAAATGGAAAAACACACTATTCTACTCTGGGATCTTTTCCAGAAAGAATTCTATGGTGTCCAGACCTTTGGAATGGGGAATGGACAATTACAAAGATTTAAAAAGGAACAGTCTAGTCAAAATTAAACTTTCATTATTCAGATAGGGCATGTAATTTTAAACAACTTTCTAATTTATTTTTATCATCAAATTTGCTTTGTAAAGGGGATAAATAACCATAGCTATGATTACGGGTACTGCCAAAACACGTCAACAGGTTTGCCTAGTGACCGACCTGCACTTTATACTCTTAATCATGTCACTGTCATTTTATTATTAATGGAATAAAAGCTATGTTTTAATCAAGCTGTTCCAAAGCTCTTAGCTTTATTCATTCTATTTTAAAATATCTAAATCTCTATCTATCTATCTATCTATCTATCTATCTATCTATCTATCTATGTTACGGGTAAAGTAAGATATCCGGGTAATCCTAGGTTTACATGGGTAAAATGGACATTGCCCAAGCAGCTGTGGGTAAACCCGATGTACTGTAACTCCCCCATCTACACTATTTTCTTGCCTCCGCCTGGGGGGTTCATGGAAGGCGCCCCGCCGATCCTCTGGCATCTTACACAACCTTGGCACTCCCTGTAAGGTAACAATGGCTGGTGAAGAGTCTCCAAACACACTCCAAAGAATTAGTAAGGAATGTCCTCAGTATGATATGGAGTATGATTTACCCTACCGTGATTTTGATTGGTACTTAAAATTAGTACTTTTGTGGTACCACAATATCACCTAGATTACGAGTTTTGAGCTCTATAGGGAATGTAAAGAACGCAACAAAAGTTGCGTTATTTAACCCCCTATAGCATTGCGATTACACAGTTTTAAAAAAACCTGCTTGTGCGGGTGATATGGCTGTGTTGAGCTCCATTCCGCACCAACAACAAGCAGTGTTTTGACGTGCTCATGCACGCTTTCCCCATACACATCAATAGGGAGAGCCGGCAAAAAAAAGTCTAACACCTGCGATCGCGGAAACAAAAGCTCTGTAACGCAGCCCCATTGATGTCTATGAGGAAAAAGAAAAAACAGTTTAAACCTAACACCCTAACATAAACCCAGAGTCAAAACATCCCTAATCTGCTGCCCCTGACATCGCCAACGGCTACCTACAGTTATTAACCCCTAATCTCCTGCTCCCCGATATCACCGCCACCTAAATAAAATTATTAACCCCTAATGTGCCACTTCCGATATCGCCGCCACTATACTAAAGTTATTAACCCCTATTCCGCCGCACCCCAACATCGCCGCAACTATATTAAAGTTATTAACCCCTATTCTGCCGCTCTCCAACATTGCCGCAACTAAATAAAGTTTATAACCCCTAAACCTCTGGCCTCCCACATCACTACCACTAAACCACCAGACCCCCACATCGCAACAACCTAAATTAAACTATATTAACCCCTAAACCTAACCCTAACGTAACCCTAAACCTAACCCCCCCCTAACTTTAACATAATAAAATAAGATCTACATTAAATTTACAAATATTAACTAAATAATTCCTATTTAAAACTAAATATATATCTGTGAAATAAAACCTAAGGTAACTACAATATAACTAATAGTTATTTTTATTTCACAGGTAAGTTTGTATTTATTTTAACTAGGTAGACTAGTTAGTAAATAATTATTAACTATTTACTAACTACCTAGCTAAAATAAATACAAACTTACCTGTGAAATAAAACCTAACCTGCCTTACACTAAAATCCTACCATAACAAAAAATAAAAAAAACTACCATTACAAAAAATAAAAAAAACCTACCATTACAAAAAAACAAAAACAAAATTATCCAAAAGGGCCTTTTGGGGGCCCTTAAAAGGGCCTTTTGTAGGGCATTGCCCTGAGTTAAACAGCTCTTTTGCTTCAATAAAAAATACAAACACCCCCTAACACTATACAAACTCCCAACCCCCAAACTACCAAGGGCCCTTAAAAGTGCCTTTTGGGGGGCCCTTAAAAGGGCATTTTGTAGGGCATTCACATTGCCCTAAAGAAATCAGCTCTGTTTATTAAATAAAAATACAAATACACACTAACATTACAACCCCCCCCCCCAAACCCACAAAAAAAAAGAAAAACTATCTAAAAAACCTAAGCTACCCATTGCCCTAAAAAGGGCATTTGTATGGGCATTACCCTTAAAAGGGCATTTAGATCTTTGACTGCCCAGACTCTAAACTAAAAAAATAAAACCCATCCAATAAACCCTTAAAAAAGCCTAACAATAACCCCCTGACGATCCACTTACAGTTTTTGAAGTCCTGCTTGAACGATCTTCATCCCGGAGTTGAAGTCCTGAAATCCTGATCCAGGCGGCGAGTCTTCATCCAGATGGCCTCTTCAATCTTCATCCCGGCGGTGAAATCCTGATCCAAGCGGCGAGAAGTCTTCATCCAGGCGGCATCTTCTACCTTGATCCTGGAGGCGCGGAGCGGGTCCATCTTGAAGACATTCAGCACGGATTTGAACAGCCAATAGGATTTAAGCAGATCTCATTCTATTGGCTAATTCATCATCCAATAGAATTAGAGCCACTTCAATCCTATTGGCTGATTTGAACATCCAATAGGTTTTTAGCAGCTCTAATTCCTATTGACTGATTAAAATTTTTCAGCCAATAGGAATGCAAGGGACGCCATATTGGATCACGTACTTTGCATTGAAGATTCAGTATATGGCAGCGACCATATGAAGAGGATGCTCCACGCTGGATGTCTTCAGGATGGACCCACTCCGCGCCTTCGGGATCAAGATAGAAGATGCCGCCTGGATGAAGATTGAAGAGACCGCCTGGATAAAGATTGAAGAGGCCGTCTGGATGAAGACTTCTCGCTGCTTGGATCAGGACTTCGCCGCCGGGATGAAGATTGAAGAGGCCACCTGGATGAAGACTTCTCGTCGCCTGAATCAGGACTTCAACTTCCAGATGAAGAAAAACTGTGGATCGTCAGGGGGTTAGTGCTAGGCTTTTTTAAGTTTTTTTTTTTTTTTATTTTTTTTATTAGTTTAGGGTCTGGGCAGTAAAAGAGCTAAATGCTCTTTTAAGGGCAATGCCCATACAAATGCCCTTTTCAGGGCAATGGGTAGCTTAGGTTTTTTTTAGAATTAGGTTTTTTATTTTGGGGGGTTGGTTGGGTGGTTTTACTGTTGGGGGGTCTTTGTGTTTTTTTTTACAGGTAAAAGAGCTGAAATTTTAAGGGCCATTGGTAGTTTATTGTAGGCTGGGGGGGTTATTTTGGGTGGGCTTTTTTATTTTGATAGGGCTATTAGATTAGATGTAATTCTTTTTTATTTTGGTTATATTCGTTTGTTATTTTCCATAATTTAGTGTTTGTTATTTTTTGTAACTTAGTATTTTTTTGTTTTTGTATTTAGATACTTTGTAATTTTTAGTGTGTAGTTTAGTTTAATTTAATTGGTAGTTAGTCCAATTATTATATTAGTTTAATTGGTAGTTTAAACTTAGTTATTTTAATTTGACAGGTAAGTTTTAATTTAATTTAAGCTAGGGAAATTGTAATTTTAATATAAAGTTAGGGAGTTGTTAGGTTTAGGGGTAAATTGTTTAATTTAGTTTATTTTGATGTGGGGGGCTTTTGGTTTAGGGGTTAATAGTTTAATTTATTATATTTCGTTGTGGGGGGCTTGCGGTTTAGGGGTTAATAGGTTTAGTATAGTGGAGGCGGTGTAGGGCTTAATAACTTTAGTATAGTGGGGGCGATGTGGGCGGACGGCAGATTAGGGGTTCATATTTAAATAGTGTTTGCGATGCAGGAGGGCGGCGGTTTAGGGGTTAATAACTTTAGTATAGTGGTAAGGATGTCAGGGAGTGGCGGAATAGGGGTTAATATTTTTTTGAAAGTGGCAGCGATATCGGGAGCGGCAGATTAGGGGTTAATAACTTTAATATAATAATTGCGATGCAGGAGGGCCTCGGTTTAGGGGTTAATAGGTAGTTTATTGGTGTTAGTGTACTTTTTAACACTTTAGTTATGAGTTTTATGTTACAGCTTTGTAGCGTAAAACTCATAACTACAGACTTTAGATTGCGTTACAGATCTTGTTGTTTTAGAGTTTAACGCTCGCTTTTTAGCCAGAACACAAAACTCGTAATACCGACGCTATGGGAATCCCATTAAAAATTCATTTTTAGGAGGGCGGTACTGACGTTGCGTTACAGGTTAAAAGGCTTGCGGTACACCTATACCGACAAGACTTGTAATGGCTGCGTTAGGGAAAATGATACGTTATGGGCCACAACGCTGTATATATACAGTATATATATTATAGACATGTGCTTGTGGGGCATTGCTATCCACTAACATAATTGTGGGTATGTTCCTTATCTGTCAGTAAGCCTCATTCCTTTAAAACGTTTATGCACTTTTGTAAGCTTCAAAATGAAATGTGTTTTCGGTTTGTTGATGATTAAACTTGGGCAATAAATTACCATCAAATTATTTCTCACTTGTGTATTTTAAAGTGGCTGTTACTTTGGTTGCCACATTTAGTTCAGGCCAAACTATAACACTTTTGCTCCATGCACAGCACAGCAACATTTTTTTTGCAGTGTACACAATTGACAAGATTACAATTCGCACGGCAAATTAGTTGCAAAAACACAGTGTGCGTTATGGCTTTTTCACATTTCATTTGGGGTTCCGCAGCTATTACAAGTTTCAAAATAACTTACTTTGCACGCACGTTAAGCTGCGTAATGCAAACAACCAAATCGCGTGCGCGTTCACGTATTCCCCATAGAAGTCAATGGAGAAGACAAATAGAAAACAAATACACACAAAAACCCTAATATGTTGCGCAAAGCCCTTGAGATAGTCTCCTTGAAAAGTGTACATGAAAATGCGAATATGTTCTATTTATTTCTAAATAAATATTTCTCTATATATGTGATGATTTTTGGACTGATATCTATTTATAGTGAGATATGTATATGAATATATATATGTCTAGATATCTCGAGATCTAAATGCGAATATCGCTTTGAAAATCCCTCTGAGATATTGTTTAATGTGCATAAGATTGTAATATAAACTCTTTTCA